>NC_057415.1:22784483-22788543 GCF_019320065.1 Cervus canadensis
AGTATAGTTGATTTCAGAGAAGGCAATGGCACCCCACTCCAGTACTCTTGCCTGGAAAATCCCATGGATGGAGGAGCCTGGTAGGCTGCAGTCCATGGGGTCGCTAAGAGTCAGACACGACTGAGCGACTTCACTTTCATTTTTCACTTTCATGCGTTGGAGAAGGAAATGGCAACCCACTCCAGTGTTCTTGCCTGGAGAATCCCAGGGACGGGGGAGCCTAGTGGGCTGCCGTCTATGGGGTCGCACAGAGTCGGACAGGACTGAAGTGACTTAGCAGCAGCAGCAGCATAGTTGATTTACAATGTTGTGTTAGTTTCTGATGTATGGAAAAGTGATTCACATATATATATATTCTTTCTCATTATGGTTTATTATAGGATATTGAACATATTTTCCTGTGCTATTACAGTAAGACCATGTTGTTTATCCATTCTATATATAATAGTTTACATCTGCTAATTCTAAACTTACAATCCATTCCTTCCATGGTGGCTTACTGATAAAGAGTCCTCCCATCAATGCAGGAGACCCAGGTTTGATCCCTGGGTTGGGAAGATCCCCTGATGAAGGAAATGGCAACCCACTCCAGTATTCTTGCCTGGAGAATTCCATGGACAGAGAAGCCTCGCACAATTACAGTCATTGGGTCACAAAATAGTCAGACACGACTTAGCAACTAAACAACAGCAAGGGGTTGAGTTGCTCTTACCTGCTTCCCAGGTGGCACAGTGCTAAGGAATCCACCTGCCAGTGTAGGGGACTCCAGAGACACGGGTTCAGTCCCTGAGTTGGGGAGATCTCCTGGAGGAGGAAATGGCAACCCACCCCAGTATTCTTGCCTGGAAAATTCCATGGACAGAGGAGCCTGGCAGACCCCACCCTTGGGGTTGCAAAGAGTCAGACATGACTGAGCATGCACATGTTGGCTAGGTGCTCTGCAGCATGTGAAATCTTCCTGGATCAGACATTTAAACTGTGTCTCTTGCACCGGCAGGAGGAATCTTTACCTCTGTTTCTTTATCATAGGATACTGAATATATTAATAGTTCCCTGTGTATACAGTAGGATCTTGTTGTTTGTTATTCTATGTATATGTAATAGTTTGCATCTGCTAATCCCAAATTCCCAATCCATCCCTCCCCTATACTCCCTTCCCCTTGGCAACCACAAGTCTGTTCTCTAGGTCTTTGAGTATGTTTCTGTCCCACATATAAGTGATATAATATGTGCTATTTGTTTTTCTATAATTTTCTTTTTTGATGTCCTTGTATGGTTTGGTATCAGGGTGATGCTGAGTTCATAAAGTGAGTTTGGAAGCATTCTCTCATCTTCATTTTCCAGGAAGACTTTGAGAAGGAGAGGTAGTAAATCTTTTTTTAAAATGTTTAGTAAAACCACTAGTAATGTCTAGTTATGACTTTTGTTCATTGAGAGGTTTTGGTTACTGATTCAACCTCCTTACTAGGAATTGGTCTTCTCAAGTTTTCTATTTCTTCATGATTAAATCTTGGAAAATTGTGTTTCTAGGAATTTGTCCATTTATCCTAGGTGGTCAACTTTTGGACATATACTTGTTTTTAGTACTGTCTTATGATTCTTTGTATTCCTGTGGTATCAGTTGAAACTTCTCCTCTTTCATTTCTGAATTTACTTGACCCTTTCTTTTTCCTAGTTAGTCTAATTGAAGACTTGTCAATTATCTTTCCAAAGAACCAGTTCTTAGTTTCTGTTTTATTTCTCTTTCTGAACTTTATTATTTCCTTCCTACTACTAACTTTGGGTTTTGTTTGTTCTTTTTCTAGCTCCCTTAGGTGAAAAGTTAGATTATTTGTTAGAGTTTGGTATTATTAACTATAAAGACCATTCTGTACATTACTTCCCCAGGGCTTCTTTATTTTATAAATGCAAATTTGTACCTTTTGACCTTCTTCATCCAACTGACCCAATCTCTATTCCCTGATTCTGGCAACCACCAATATGTTCTCTGTATCGGTGAGTTTAGTTTGGGGGTTTTGTATGTTTATTTATTTGTTTTTTAGATTTCCCATATAAGTGAGATCATACAGTATTTGTCTTTGTCTCACTTGTTTCATTTAGAATAATGCCCTTGAGGTCCATCTATGTTATCACAAATAGCAAGATTTCTCTTTTTTTAATGGCTGAATAATATTCCATTGTGTATGTGTTTGTGTGTGTGTTCATTCATTCGTTGGTAGATAGTTAGATTGTTCCCTATATTGACTCCTAAAAATAATGCTGCAATGACTGTATGTTTGTGCAAATATCTTTTTGAGTTAGTGTTTTTGTTTCCTTCAGATAAACCCCTAAAAATGGAATTGCTAGATCATATGATAGTTTAGTTTTAATGTATTTGAGAAATCTTTATACTGCTTTTCATAGTGGCTCCACCAATTTACATTCCCATCAGCAGTGCACAAGAGTTTCTCTTTCTCTACACCCTCATCAATACTTGTTATTTCTTGTCTTTTTGGTAATATTTTTTCTCCCTGTTTTTAATTTATGGTCATTGTGTTCTGCTTTCTGAAACAGTCCTCATATATCTTCATCTATGTAGAGTCTATATCTTCATCTTCCAAACTTTCTAATAAAGTTTATAAAATAATTTGTATTGAAGCATTTTATCCAAAAAGAAAAAAGTTTAAATATCAAAAGTATCCAACTCTATAAATTTTCACAAAGTGGAAACACTGTGTACCCAACCCTTAGCTCTGGAAAGAACATTACCGCCACTGCAGATGCCATCCTTGTGCCTTGCTCCCTCACTATCCTTCCTAAGGGAAACAACTATCCTTTATTTCAAATATTTTAAATTAGCTTTGCCTGGTTTGTACTTCACATAAATGGAAGCACACAGAATTGTATTATTTTGTGTCTGGCTTCTTTCACTCACCACTGTTTAGGCAATTCATTTGTCTTGTGTACATTCTCATTTCAGCATGGTATTCCACTGTAAGAATACATTACAATTTATTTGCCCATTTTATACTGCTGATAGATGATTGTTTCCAGTTTTTATGGATAGTGCTGCTGTGATCATTCTTGCACATGTCTTTTGGTGAACACATGTATGTATTTCTGTCGGATACACACCTAGGAATAGAATTATTGGGTCATAAGGCATTCGTATTTTCGGCATTAGTGGATGTTGTGAACCAATTTTCCAAATGTGTTTTATCAATTGACATTCCCTTCAGCAGCATATGAGAACTCCAGTTGCTGTACATTGTCACTAATACTTGGAGTGTGTATGTGTGTGTGTTTGTGTGTGTTCTGTTACTCATTTTAGCCATTCTGGTGGATGGCACATCATTGTGGTTTTATTTTTTTCCCTGAAGTTGAGCATCTTTTCTTACCCATTTGAGTCTTTTCTTTTCTATAGAGACTGTTCAGAACGTTAGCCCAATTTTCTACCAGTTTTCCAACTTGTTTTGTTATTTATTTGTAGATTTTCTCTATATGTTCTGGATACAAATATTTTGTTGGAGATAAAATTGCAAATATTTTGTGTTATGCTGTGGTTTGCCTTTTCACACCTGTGACAGTATGTTTTTGTTAGCAGAAGTTCTTAATTTTAATGTTTTCAAATACTTCAAACCAGTGTGACCTTTCTGACATGTTATTTTAAATTTGTGGATTTTAGACTTTTGGACTCTATTGGAGAAGGCGAGGGTGGGATGATCTGAGAGAACAGCATCGAAACCTGTATATTATCAAGTGTGACACAGATCACCAGCCCAGGTTGGATGCATGAGACAAGTGCTCAGGGCTGGTGCACTGGGAAGACCCAGAGGGATGGGATGGGGAGGGAAGTGGGAGGGGGTTTCAGGGTGGGGAACACATGTAAATCCATGGCTGATTCATGTCAATGTATGGCAAAAACCACTACAATATTGTAAAGTAATTAGCCTCCAACTAATAAAAATAAATGAAAAAAAAATTAAATAAATAATAATAATAATAATAAATTTGTGGATTCTTTAGCTTTTTCTTTGTTGTTGCTTGTTCCCAAGATAAATAGAATATTTTCTTTCAGCTG
>NC_057415.1:22788553-22789474 GCF_019320065.1 Cervus canadensis
GATTTTGGAATAAATGAATATCTCTTTGGAATACATACATAACTTTAAATTTCTGGTGTATACCATACACATACAAAAATAAATTCTGACAGGATTAAGGAACTAATGTAGTGACTTCTAGTTAAAAGTAGCAAATTGAGTGCCTCCATTTACATTTGCTACTTCCCCCAATCTCAATAAAATCATGGGGAGGGATGTTCAAAGACATAAACCCACAAAGGGAATAGGAAAAGAGGCAACAACAACTGTATGGAACCTAGAAAGCAGAGTGATGACTGGAAATGGATTTGGCAGAATTTGGAAAACTGAATTACAGCCAGCAGTAGGGAAGTCTTGGTTTACAGTACAAAATCCCCAAAGGCTAAGAAACTGGAAGCATCCTGGGTCTCAGGAGGAAAGGAGAGGAGTGAGCTATAAATTTGATGATTGCTTTCAAACCTCTTTAATAAGCTGTTGGGCGCTCAGATTCTATCCCCTGCTCCAGACACAGGGATACGTCTCCTCTTTTCTAACAGAATGCTAGAGACTTATTCTCTGGGTAAAGCAAAAATATGTCTACTTCAGTGGACACCAGTGGCTTGCGGGCTCTTGTTCTTCTCCCCACAATGTAGCCTCAGGACTCTGGAGCCAGGATCAAATCCTTCTGGAAGAAGGCTGAAAGTGTACTTTTTTGGTGAATTTGAACCAATCCAAGAGGAGTGACCTAACTTCATAAGCAATGGGGACTCACCCCATAAGACAGCTCACCCCAGAGTGGAGCCCACTGAACCTCAAGGACTCACACATCAGCAAGCAACCAAGAGTCACAGACCCGTGAAGAAACCCACCAGGTGAATGACAGGGATGGGAGCAGACAGACCTGAGAGGATCCAGAGGGTGCGCAGGAAATGGAAAGCTTTTAAAAAGCATCAATATTCTCAC
>NC_057415.1:23526466-23529581 GCF_019320065.1 Cervus canadensis
AAAAAAAAAAAAAAAAAAAAAAAAAAAAAAGAAAAAAAAAAAAAACAAATCCCTGACTTATCTTGTAGATACCTTTAAATGGCTTCTTTTTGCCCCCAGGAAGAAATGCAACCTATTTAGCATGGTTAAAACTCCCCCTGATGCTGGGAGGGATTGGGGGCAGGAGGAGAAGGGGACGACAGAGGATGAGATGGCTGGATGGCATCACTGACTCAATGGGCATGAGTTTGAGTAAACTCCAGGAGTTGGTGATGGACAGGGAGGCCTGGAGTGCTGCGATTCATGGGGTCGCAAAGAGTTGGACAAGACTGAGCGACTGAACTGAGCTGAACTGAATGTGCCTTTATGGGCTCAGTGGCTTCCATTCCCCAAACATCATGCCTTCCCTGACAACCATGTGAAATCATGTATGATTCTCCAGGCTGACACTGCTCCACCAGACCCCAGATTTTCAGGTGATCTTCCTTCTTTCTGAAAGGCTTCTTTTCTGTTCTCTGCTTGGAGAACTTTTTCATTCTTTGTTTACACTATTCTGTCCCAAGCAGTTAGCCACTTTATTTTCCTTGCACCCAGAGTAATTTGTCCAGAGTTCTGTAATTAAACCTCCCAAACAGAGTAATAATTGTGAACATGGATGTCTTCATGACTGGATGGTGAGCATATTGATTGAAGGGATATTTCCTATTTGTCTTTAGGGTACTCAGACCTCTGCACACTGATAGGCACACAATAAAGGTTAATGTAATAGATAGAAGTATATCTTAACTTCCCACTGTCTTAGTCTGTCCAGGCTACTATAAGTATCACGTGTGGGCTTAGTCACTCAGTCATGTCCGATGCTTTGCAACCCCGTGGACTGTAGCCCACCTCTGTCCACGGGTATTCTACAGGTAAGAATATTGGAGTGGGTTGCCATGCCCTCCTCCAGGGGATTTTCCCAACCCAGGGATCGAACCCAGGTCTCCCTCATTGCAGGCAGATTCTCTACCATCTGAGCTACCAAAGAAAGCAACTAAGTACCAAGATTGGCTTAAACAACAGGCATTTATTTCTAATGTTTCTGGAGGCTGGGAGGACCTAGATCGAGGTGTCAGTTGATTTGGTTCATAGTGTGAACCCTCTTCTGGTCTTTGCTGTAACCTCACAAGGTGAAGAGAGGAAGCCTGAGGTATGAGACACTGTACCTTCCTCTTCTTGTCAGGGCACTAATCCCATGATGGGGCTTCTTTGCTCATGCTTTCATCTAAACCTAATTATTGAAAGTGAAAGTTGCTCGGTCATGTCTGACTCTTCGTGACCCTATGGACTGTAGCCCGCCAGGCTCCTTTGTCCATGGGATTCTCCAGGCAAGAATACTGGAGTGGGTTGCCATTTCCTTCTCTAGGGGATCTTCCCAACACAGCGATAAAACCCAGGTCTCTCACACTGCAGGCAGATTCTTTATCATCTGAGCCACAAGGGAAGCCCTAAACCTAATTACTAATACCACCTAAAAGCCCCTTGCGTTTCCTTGATAACTCAATTGGTAAAGAATCTGCCTGCAATGCATGAGACCCCAGTTCGATTCCTGGGTCGGGAAGATCCACTGGAGAAGGGATGGGCTACCCAGTCCAGTTTTCTTGGGCTTCCCTTGTGGCTCAGCTGGTAAAGAATCCGCCTGCAATGCGGGAGGCCTGGGTTCTATTCCCTGGGAAGATTCCTTGGAGAAGGGAAAGGCTACCCACTCCAGTATTCTGGCCTGGAGACCTCCATGGACTACAGTCCATGGGGTTGCGAAGAGTCAGACACGACTGAGCGACTTTCACTTCACCTAAAAGCCCCACCTCCTAATGCCACCCTGGGAATTTGGGCTCTAACCTATGAATTTTGGGAAGACACAAACATTTGGTCCCTAATGTACCATATTCTTGTCATATTGTAGTTTAATTTATAATATCTCAATGGATAGATCTTAGTCATTTTTTTTAGTTTAGGCTTCAAGCACTACATGGAATACTAATAATTTCCTCATTAGTATATATCATATCAATAATTCACTAATTTTTTCAATGACATAAACTGGCGTGTGCTTGAATCACATGCTTTAGAACTCTGAAATTTTATAGTGTGCAAAATTTGTGTGACCTAGTACATAGTCTATAAAATTACCTACCAGTCCATTTAACAAAAAGTTTTAAGTACAGTGTAGTTGTATAGTTTCTAAGAGAAATCATACAGTCCCCAAAAGGGTCAGATTTCAGCCAACATACATGTTCTTTGATAAGTTCTGAGGTTGTCAGCATATAGGGCACTATGTTATTATGAGCGTTAACTGAAAATAATTCATAAGCATGTTGTTTTGCATCACAATCCTTATTTTTACTCTGGTATTTCCATTGTCTACATGTTTCTTTCCTTAATAAGAATCCTATCCTAATGATGACTAATGGTACCACAGAAGAAGAAAATGGAGACACTGAAGGAGGATATATACATTTTATAGCTGTAAAATTTTCACTGAAAAGTTGAATGCTTGAAATAGAGTGCAAATATAATTGAAAGCTTAAAACTGAATTAGTGCTAGAATGGATTTGGTTGCCAAAAATTATACATTTAGTTTAAAAAGTTTGGGTTAGAAATATTCATTGTTGGTTGTGAATTTAAGAATGCATTTAATTACAAGAATCGAATAGCAAAAAGTATAGTTCAAATAAGGTATAAAAGTTCTACATGTGAATTGAAAGCAAGTATTTTTGATAATGTTTAATAGTTATGCTATAATCAAATTAATCAAGAAATAAATAACATTGTTTTACAAAATACATTTAGTTAATGGGGTTTAAGAATAAAGTAGAGTTTAAGGGCAAAATGTAATAATTGCAATTGTGAAGTAGACTTAGAATATGAAAAGGAATATATTTACTGTACATGAACCTATACTAATTTTGGGCTGCCTGAACTGTACTTATGTTTTCACAGATAACCAGTAGGTTGTATCCTAAATTAACAATTTGAAAAAAAGTAAATGGTTGGCCTTTAACAAGGATGAGTCTTCAAATTTGGAAAATTTGAATCATTAGTTTTACAAAGTTACTTTATATCTCACAGTCTAGTGAACAAATAATTGCTCTAGATA
>NC_057415.1:23829762-23962921 GCF_019320065.1 Cervus canadensis
GGGTGGGAAGGGAGATGGGAGGGGGGGTTCAGGATGGGTGGACACATGTACACCCATGGCTGAGTCATGTCAATGTATGGCAAAAACCACCACAATATTGTAAAGTAATTAGCTTCCAACTAAATAAACTAATTTTTAAAAAATAAAATCATAAACAAACAGAAAAGAAACAGCAATGATTTTGATATACCAAGTATCAGAGCTACAGCTAGCATAATGCATGAACCCAAAACCTATATTCCAGGATCTCTAGATGCCTTTTGTGATGACAGCCACACAGAACATGCAGTGGATCCCCCTTACAACACGAAATGATAATACGTCTTCCAGTGACTTTTTCTGCAGACTTTATATTTTGCAACCTAAAACACTATCTTCTAAATATTTTGCATTTATATCACTTGTGACTTATCAGATCTCCTTAAAACATTGTCAAGACATGAATTCTGAAAGATTTCACCAAACTGATGCATTATATTCCAGGGTTATTTATTTATTTGAAATTTGGCCTTCCATATTTGAAAGACAAATTTATTAAGAGTTACTCACTATGAAGTCAGTCAGAAAGAGAAAGACAAATCTATATTAACACATATATATAGAATCTAGAAAGATAGTACTGATAATCCTATTTGCAGGGTATCAGAGGAGACATAGACATAAAGAACAGAATTTTGGACACAGTGGGGGAAGGAGAGGTGGGATGATTTGAGAGAATAGCCTTGAAACATATACATGACCATGTGTAAAATAAATAGCTGGTGGGAATTTGCTATACGATGCAGGGAACCCAAAGCCAGTGCTGTGACAATCTAGAGGGGTGGCATGGGGAGGGTGGCAGGAAGGGGGATCAAGGAGGAGGGGACATATGTATACCTAAGGCTGATTTATGTTGATGTATGGAAGAAACCATCACAACATTGTAAAGTAATTATCCTCTAATTAAAATTTTAAAAAAGGAGTTACTCACTAAAAGTATATGTATTGTTATCTAAAAGTTTTAGGTCACTTGCGATAGTAGGCGGCATAAGCTGTGGGGGACGAGAGATGCACCAATGGAATTCACTTGCTTGTTCATGGCCAGGTCTAGAGTTTGGCCTTGATCATTTCTCACCGGAGGGTATTCTCATTTGCTATGAGTGATAGCATGCTTGTTAGTCAACAATCTGAAAGGCCATAATAGGCAGGGCAGCCAGGGCCAAACACATGGAGAGTCCCACGTGCCCCGGCTGCTCTCTGAACAGAGCGGTGGATGGAGACAGAGCGTGCATGGCAAACAGACAGATGGAAGAACCCAGTCAGTGCCAGACCAGAGTCATAAAGCTGCCAGTGTGAGAGGTGGCTTCCAACATGGGCTGGTGGCCTGGCAGGGAAGCAGAATCTCGCCCGCCTCTTTTCCCAAGCAGAATCAGGCCTGTATGAAACTATAGGACCCAGAGGATGGAGAAACAGTACCCTGTGTGTGATCAGTGAAATGAACATCCATGAAGCTCATTCACTGGGATCTGAGAGCTGGATTGTTCCATCAGAAACCTTTATGTCCATCACAGTCTGAACTGAAAATCAGGACGGTTGTCCTACCTTTAACTTATAAAATGACCCCCTCTCTCTCTTTCTTTCTTCCTTATGTAAACAGTATTGTTTAATATACTAAAAGTATTAGATCAGTAACTATATAAGTTATCATATATTCTAGTTCTGATTTTTTTCTATTTCATTTCTCAACTCTGATTTGAATATTGTGGACCAATAGTACCAATTCATATACTGCTTATCACTGCTGACACAAGAGTCTTAGGACATTTTACTCATGGATTATTTGAGCCCCATACACTTTCACATGGCAAGTTTTGTTTGGTGCACCTTGGAGTGATTTTGTTTAGATTTGTGTGTGTGTGTGTGCATGCCTGTGTACACATATATATGCATTTTTTTTTAAAAAACAAGAATATGTTATGTGTAGATTTTCACTCGTATTTTCTTTCTATTTTGTCTCTTGTGTGTGTATGCTCAATCACTCAGTTGTGTCCTACTCTTTGTGACCCCGTGGACTGTAGCCACCAGCTCCTCTGTCCATGGAATTTTCCCAACAGGAATACTGGAATGGGTTTTGCCATTTCCTCCTCCAGCGGATCTTCCCAACCCAAGGATCGAACCTGTGTCTCCTGCATTGGCAGGAGGATTCTTTACCACTGAACCTCCTGGGAAGCTCCAGATGTCAGAATAGAGATCGGTATAATACGTTGTGGGAACAATGATAAGACAGGGTCTCCCTTTTCCTGAGGGGACCTGGCAAAGGTTTGGGGAGAGTCATGACATTTTCACTGAGTCTGGAAGGATAAATACTAAAAATTATTTTTCCTTCCTTATAATCTACCTCATTAAACCTGTATTCCAAAAAACCTTCATTAATCTGATATGCTTAATTCATTTAACACTGAATAACTGCTATGTGCCTTACACTGGGCTAGGCCCTAGGGATATAACCAGAATAAGACAGGCAGGACATCCTATAACAAGGAATAACAATGATAGTGTGTACTCATTTGTGATAGGAATAGAAGGGAGAAACATGAAGTAAGAGATTCATATATAACAAGAATGCTTAAGCTAGGCTCTGGGAGTAGAGAACGCACCCTCAAGGAAATGCTGTTTCATTACCCGACCATGCATGAATTTATCCCCATCTGTTCACTGAGATGAAGAACAGTAATGCAGTGCCATCATTCCAGTGGGGACAAACAAAGCCTTGTGGCTCCTCATTTTGGGAGAGATAAGTCTAACGAGAAAAAAAGGGAAAGCTGAGTCCTTAAAGCTATTCAAATATTTTTATCTGAAGGAGCACTAATGCATTAATTCCAAAGGATGTCACAAAATATTCCTAGACATATGCAGACAGCGCTTACAAAGGTGATCCATGCTGTCCCATCATGTGCCTGTCTGACCCTGAACTCAGTCTATTCCTGCCAAATTTTCATCCCAATCTGACTTGGTCGTAGTTCTCCTCCTACTACACCAATCTATCTTGTACTTTAATATCATCTAAGGTTTTCAGTGTTTAAAGCATATTGCATTTGTTTTGTTTTCTGTGTGGTATATTAAACACAAATTTAACAAGTATTTTACTGGCTCACTGCTGAGTAAAAGTGTCACATTTAAGAGAAAGGACTCCAGGGACAGGTTTCCTGGCTTCAGAACTAAGACTTGTGATGAACTTGGACAAATTATTTAACCCCTCCATGCCTCAGGTGTCTTATATGTACAAGAGGATAACGGTGTCTACTTGTTGACCATCTGCTAGAGTTGCTTCAGACACTGCGTGGCCAAATCCCTGAGACTGTCAAGTTTCTCTCTCAGATGAAGGGGGAAACCTGTAGATGATTCCAGTTTCACAATTCTATCATTTAACTTCCACCATTCATGTGCCATTCATTATGTTGGCATTTTTATCCATCTAAATAGATATTCTATAATGAAAGGAGGAATATAAGGCATAGGAAGTCTTAAAACATGGATGAAGTTTATAAAAAACCACAAGCACATGCATAGCAAAGAACAATTATAAGATCACATTCTTCTGGGGAGATGTTGAAAGGAGGGTTCAGAAAATTAAAATGGCATATGATGTGGTGGGATATGGGAACTTTGGAACCCAGCTGTATTGAATACCAATCCCAGTCCTTCCCCAGGTCACTTGTATGCTCTGGAGGGTAAGTTACTTAACCTTGATGAACTTTCATTCCTTACAAGCAAAGCAAATGTAATACTACCGAGACTAGGGATTTTGTGAAAACTACTATGATAAAGTGCCTGACACCCAATTTGCAATAGTTGATGGTAATTATTAACTTTTCATTCATTTAAGGTTCTCAGTCTTTAATCACAGCAGTGTCAGAGTTGGTGACAGCTTCCCTCATGCCTGTTCCTTATTTTAAATGGGAATACAATGTACTGGATGCTATAAACATAATGAAGAAATGTAAGATATGGTCCCTGTCATCAGGGAGCTTACAGGGTACACAAAGGTGTTATGAGTTAAATGGTAGTACACATGTATTAGTTCACGATAACGAGGGAGGCGCCAATCCTAAAGGTGTGACAGTCAACTAATCTAGAGTAGGAGAACATCACTCAGGCAAACGTGCTCAAGTGGGATTTGTCATGTAAATAATGGTAGTATTGCCACATAGTTCAGTTCAGTCACTCAGTCGTGTCCGACTCTTTGCAACCCCATGGACTGCAGCACGCCAGGCCTCCCTGTCCATCACCAACTCCCAGGGTTTACTCAAACTCATGTCCATTGAGTTGGTGATGCCATCCACCCATCTCGTCCTCTGTCGTCCCCTTCTCCTCCTGCCCTCAATCTTTCCCAGCATCAGGGTCTTTTTAAATGAGTCAGCTCTTCGCATCAGGTGGCCAAGGTATTGCAGTTTCAGCTTCAACATCAATCCTTCCAATGAATATTCAGGACTGATTTTCTTTAGGATGGACTGGTTGGATCTCCTTGCAGACCAAGGGACTCTCAAGAGTCTTCTCCAACACCACAGTTTGAAAGCATCACACTCAGCTTTCATTATAATCCAACTCTCACATCCATACATGACTACTGGAAAAACCATAGCCTTGACTAGATGGACCTTTGTTGGCAAAGTAATGTCTCTGCTTTTTAATATGCTGTCTAGGTTGGTCATAACTTTTCTTCCATGGAGTAAGTGTCTTTTAATTTCATGGCAGCAGTCACCATCTGCAGTGATTTTGGAGCCCCAAAAAATAAAGTCTGTCACTGTCCCCACTGTTATTGCCACATAATGAAGTTAACAATTTATTGCGATGTGTGCATATAATGCCCTGCTGGGCACATTGGCTGTCCCAGTCATTCCTCATCACTGTAATACACACATTCAGTTCAAAATATTCAAGACCAGCATGAGTGAGCTTTTTCATTGATTCTCTTATTTAATTTATTATCTCAACTTATGTTTTATATGACTTTAGAATTTAATATTATACCTGAAATCTATCTGAAATTATCAGTTGTCGCTTTCTCTAATTCTTCTAAAGAGTTGACTGAAAACTGCTATTTAACTCTCCATCTCTCCAACATAGTTTTTTAATACAATTGTGAAGCCTCAGAAGTTTTCAGTTTTTTTAAGCCACTGGTCTCTCTATCAGAAAGCTCTCCAACTTGATAATTCTTTAACATTCCTTCTCCAGATTTTTATTGGTGAGATATCCATGTATTTCATAAAGTCAACCAGAGAATCTCTGATTGCCCAGGAGAAAACAATTCTGACTGGAGAATGCTGTTACCTGAACCCCTTACTCCGAAGGATCATAAGATTCATAGGTGAGTACAAGAGGATGTTGTAAAAGCCCTCACTTACAGATAAAACTTACTAAAAATGGACATACTTGATAAAATAACCTAAGCAATGGCAGCACCAACTTTAAAAGCAAAGGTTGTTTTAGAGTTTTTCTAGGAAGTGCAGAAATTGTGTCTGACCATGGTGCCAACTCAAAATCTTTCATCCTTAAAGTGAAGCAATACTTACTAAAGTGTTTTACAAAAGATTTCAACTTTTTTCCCACACTATATTTAACTGAGATTCCCTCAGGACATATATTTTAATATTGACTGGATATTGCCATATACTCTTTAGCTGAGTCAGGCAAGGGGGTGGGCCATCAGGGAACACCAATAAAATGAACTTAGAAATAATCAAATTTCCTGGAAAAAAAAAGTTTCCTACCTAGTAATTCTGTTATGCAGGGAACTTATAAAAGTATGGGAAATCACATCCATCAGTTTCTTGACAACCATGCCTTTCCAAAGTTGGAAAACAAAGAGTTTTACTAGTGTTTATGACAAAGAATAATTAAGACACTTTCTATATCCCTCCTTCTAGGACTTTTATAAAAGTCCTGAGGGGATATGGATAATAATCACAGATATAGGAATGAATGTGTATATGGGTAAATGTGGGAATATAGATCTCACAGAGTTCCTACACAGTGAGTACTCAGTAAATAATTACTAGTCTTCTAATGAGATCCTGCAAATTATCTACTGGCCAGGTGCTTGTGGGAGCCAAGATAAAACTCTGAACATATCAATATGGTGTTAACACAAGTCATGATACCATTTAGAACATAGAGAACTGACAGCTGAGAAGGTGAGGTCCAGAAGACACATGCTCTCAACTCCTTTGATTATTCTTAATCCTTTTCTTCCTATGGAAGAAAGGGTTGAATTTCCTCAAGTCATGAGCAAAGGATCACAGCACAATCAAATGTGCAGTAAATTCATGCACCCCTATTTTCACTGTAGCACTATTTATTAATACGATAGCCAAGACATGAAAACAACCTAAATGTCCATCAACAGAGTAATGGATAAATGAGGTGTGGTACATGTATACAATGGAATATTACTCAGCCATTAAAAAGAATGACATAATGCCAGCAACATGGATAGACCTAGAGATTATCATACTAAGCCAGAAAGAGAAAGACAAATGCCATGTGGTATCACTTACAAATGGAATCTGAAATACAGCACAAATGAAATACCTATGAAACAAAAACAGACTTACAGATATAGAAAATGGACTTGTGGTTGCCGAGGTGGGGAGGGTGGAGGCAAAGACTGGGAGTTTGGAATTAGCAGATGCAAACTATTATACATAGGATGGATAAACAGCAAGGTCCTACTGTATAGCACAGGGAACTATAATATATCCAACATCCTGTGATAAACCATAATGGAAAAGACTATGAAAAGAATACATATATATATATATGTGTATAAATGAGTCACTTTGCTATACAGCAGAAATTAAACAATAGTATAAATCAACTATACCTTAATAAAATTTAAAAACTATATGCAGTAACTTCTAACATTGGCATGGGAGTGAGGGAAGTAGTAGAGTGGGAGGCCTAAGAAAATCTAAAAGAAGCAACCCTTAACATTCAAACAGTCTTTGGCATTTACTGATATTTGCAGAAAGACCTGTGGGAATCTGCAATAGGCTCACTGGGTTTACCCTGATCCATATGATGTCATCACTATTACTCATTCCAAACAATAGTGTCTTTCAAAGACATCCAGAATTTGGTCACTTGTTACCAGAGTGGCTTCAAGGAAAAAAGAGGAGAGGATAGAATATTTATTATACAGAGCACTGGACTAGACACTTTATAAAATTTCTTTGATCCACCCAACACCCTTTAAGATAGATTATAGTTCTAACTGTGCAGACAAAGAAGCTGATATAAAGTGGGATAAACTCACTGTTCCCAAGGACTATGAGTGTGTGTGTAAGGCCAATAATACCTATACTGTGAGCATGAAAAATACTATGATAAAGAGCTTGATACCAGTTTTTAAAAGATGATGGTAATCATTTACTTTTAACTTTTCATTGCATGACTTTGCTTTCCATGGGTTCAGTTACTCACAGTCAGCCATGGTCCCAAAAGGCTCCAGAAATAATTCCTGTTTTAAATCACTCTCCATTCTGAGTATGTTGAAATCTTGCACCATCTTGCTCTGTCATGAATCTTCCCTCTGTCCAAAGGGTCCCTCCTGTCTGTCGGTCACTTAGTGGCCCTCTGGTTATCACATTGACATCATTATATCACAGGGCTATATTCAGGTAACCCTTACTGTACTTAATAATGGCCTCAAAGTGCAAGAGTAGTGATGCTGGCAATTTGGATATGCCAAAGAGAAGCCATAAAGTACTTTAAGTGAAAAGGTAAAGGTTCTCAACTCAATAAGAAGAATCATATGCTGAGGTTGAACAGTAAGAACAGATCTTTTGTTTGTGAAATTATGAAGGAAAAAGGAATATGTGCTAATTCTGCTGTCACATTTCAAACTGCAAAAGTTATAGCCACAGTACGTGGTAAATACTTAGTTAAGACAGAAAAGGCATTACATTTGTACAGTAAGATAATCTGAGAGAGTCTATATTCACCTAACTTTTATTACTATAGATGTTCTATTTTGTTATTAGTTGTTGTTAATATCTTAGTGTACCTAATTTATAAATTAAACTTTGTTATAGGTATGTATGTATCAGAAAAACATGATATAACATTTGGTATGATCCATGCTTTCAGGCATCTACTGGGGGTCTTGGAATGTATCCCCATGGATAAGGGGGACTCTTGCAATTTGTGATCCCTTGGAGAGGAGGGACTGTATCTTTCTTGCTTTGTATCAATAGCATATTGTAAAATGCCTGTCACATAGTAGGTTTTCCATAATTTTTCTGGAGGGGTAAAGAGCAAAACTAAACTGTGTTAAATCACAGATTCACCTAAAATTGCTTTCATAAATACTGATTCTTAAATATTCATTTGCCACCTGTTTAATTAACTTTTGGGACATCCTGGGTGGCTCAGATGGTAAAGCGTCTGCCTACAATGCGGGAGACCCAGGTTCAATCCCTGGGTCAGGAAGATCCTCTGGAGAAGGAAATGGCAACCCACTCCAGTACTCTTGCCTGGAAAATCCCATGAACGGAGGAGCATGGTAGGCTACAGTCCACAGGGTTGCAGAGTCAGACATGACTAAGCAACTTCACTTTCACTTTCTAATTAACTTTTTACCTCTCTTAGCTTAGTTCTGGAAAATTAAAGTATATAAATAAGGCAATTTCTAAGAGAAATTCAAAAGTCTATTCTGACTTTTCATATAGGAGAGGTGAATGTGGAGGGAGGGGTTTATCTTGAGATGGGTAACTTTGTCATAGTATCTGTGGATTTTTTTAATAAGAGTTTTTCTTATTCTTATTTTCTTATTCAAGCATACTACTTGAAATGAAGATCCTTTAAATGGAGATGTTTCCTTTGAAAAAATTAAAGTATAATGGAGATGTTTCCTTTGAAAAAATTAAAGTATAGTAAGGTATTAATCAAAATGTATTAGAAATATTATTGTAAGTTGCTTAACAGTCTTTTCCTCTAGCCCAAGAGCCTGCAAAATGTATACTATGCAATTGATATTAGAAAATGATAACTGTTCCTATAAACTGAAATGGCATGACTCTGCTCTTGTGGTTTATATAATTATCCTAGAACCCATTACAAATAGTGTTTCCTAACAAGTACAATCAGTTTCACATTGCAAAAATGGCCAATGAACTAGCAAAGTATTTTTAAACAAAATAAATGCTTTATTCTATCACAGATGAGAAAAAACTTGGGATTCTAGTACATTTCTAGCGAGGGTAAGTCGATATACCCTTTCTGCACAGCAGTTTGACAGTATATTTCAATAGCCTTAAAATAATCATTCTTTTTAACTCAAAAGTCTATTTTAAATAATCTATCCTAAGGAAATAATTGGAAATATAAATCAATTTTTATGGACTAAAATCATTAAATTTTAAGTGAGAAAATGGCAATGGCCAAGTCAAAGGGAAAACATTCAAATTAAGCCATCTTGTCCTACAGACAAATGCTCACTGTGTTGACCTTGACAGAAAGGATTGAACTCCTCTGATTGCCAAATCCAACAGTAACTTTTTTCCCAGGGTCCTCATTATAAGGAAGATGAAACACCCTCACAGATATAGAAAACTTGTGATTACAAAAAAGGAAATGTCTGGGAGTAACAGATATATACCACTATGTATAAAGTAAACAACAAGGATCTACTGAATAGCACAGGGAACTATATTCAATATCTTATAATAACCTATAACAGAAAAGAACCTGTAAATATATATATAACTGAAACACATTACTGTATACCTAAAACTAATGCAATATGATACATCAACTCTACTTCAATGAACAAAAAGAAGTCTCCCAGGCTTTAGCTGTAAACCCTCAGAGTTAACTTCTGTACTCATTTTCAAACTGCTATATAGTTTCTCACACTGTGTTACATGACGTGGGAAGGGAGAACAGGAATTGGTTGAACGAACAAATTTGACCAACCTTTTATCAAAGCAAATGTTGTCAAATCAATAACACATATTTAGACTTCTCCCTTTCATTTTTTCCTCTCCATTGCTTTCCCTTCCTATACCAGTTCTTTTGGTATGCATTAAACTGAACAAAAATACACAGGCTTAAGTTCTAAAAAGATATAAACCTCTACATTCTCTTTTCAGAAACAAAAACAAACTAAGGAAGTCATAGTTAAATTCCTTTCATTCACAAATATACCTGAGTAAGCATATCTTGTAAATATTGATTATTAAATAATAGCTTTTTTGTTTAAAACTGAAAAGTATGGATAAAAAATATTAGAATTTGATGAGGGTTTCTGGTTTATTTGCCTTCTTGAGTAACTTTCTTTTGGGTTAAAGAAAAAAACTAATCCAAATATACCAAGATTAGATTGTCTATTAGCACCTAAAATAGACTGTCATCCAGAAGCTATTCATTATGGGCTTTTCATTTGGGATCACATGGTTGCTCCGTTATTACTTCTAATAAAACTTTAATTAAATACCAAATAAGTCTTAGGCCATTTACTTAGGTCATGTCTAAGGATTAGGTAGCCATGGACAGACTGGAAAGTACCATGGTAAACAGTTAATTCATGTAACAGTAATTAATTGCCATAAATTAAGTGTGATCTAAATGAAGCATGAATATTTTAAATGCAGCCTCAAAGGTCACAGTGTTTTATGGTTGTAAGAATTGATACCCTGAGACAAGCTTAATGTCAGCCTTTTTGAGAACTAGAAAATCTCAGTTGAGATTTAAATTTAAATTTAAATCTCAACTGAGATTTTCTCAATTTAGAAATTCATTTAGATGTACTTTACCTGAAAGGAAACTCCATTTGATTCCATCACTCCATTTTTATTTGCATTCAGTGTTTATAATTATAAACAGGGTTCTGATCATATGTTTAATCTTCAACAATTGTTGGTGTCTACCATATGCTAAACACTGATTAAGGTGTTGAGAACATATCAGTGAACTGAATAGAGATTTATTTGCTCTCATTGAATTTATATTCTAATGGGGGAAGCTAGGCATTAAACTAAGTATATCATAGTATTTGTGTTATGGGGGGAAATAATATAGAAAAAGGAAATAGGGGGTTTGCAAAGGCAAACATGCAATTTTAAGTGGGAAGGAAGAGGCTGTCCTCCAATGAGAATTATCTAGAGTTGGCAGTGACTTCATAGCAGGACAATGACCATCCCGGGAAACTAGGTGCCCAGCGAACTAGCCCAGCTCCAAGTGTTGACCGTGGAAGTTGACCTTGGCTGGAGAGTTTGAAAGAGAGTATCAGTGTCCAGGCACCCAACTTTAGTTCTGAGTCCAGAGTAGACCCTAAAACAAACATGTCAAAGACAAGGTAGGGCATGGGCCTATAAGTAGATGGAGATATTTCTAGAACTCAGCAACAAGAACCAGATTTGAACCCAGGTATAAGCTGAGGAGGCGAAAGCCAGGATGGATCTTAGGAAATAAGTGGAATCTCAGTTTCTGGACCCCGTGAACATCCAGACCACCAGCCTTTGAGACAAAGATGTTTGATGCTTCCCTCTAGGGACCAGGATTGACTCTGGATGCAGGAGAGGGAGGCATGCTGAGGTTGACAGCCTTGGTTGACCGCGAAGGCATAACCAGGGATCAAGCACTGCTCAGGTCTCAAGAAGGTGTGACGAGGCTGCTTTTGGTGGCTCTGTTCAGTGCAGAGAACAAGTCTCGTCCTCCTTGAATGTCAATCCTCACTGAACCAGAGCATTACAGACCTTAACAAGACTCCTGAACCAGAACTCTACAAGTTATCCTAATTATCAAGAGGAAAGTTATTTAGCCATGAGACTCAAGTGACTCTTTTCCAAGGACCCTTCCCAGCACCAGTGTTTAGAGACTGGACTCAAATAAAAAGACTGAGTGGCTTAGTGCTAACTAGAAGGACTATGTAAAGACTAATGCTTAAGAACGAACTAAAAGAACTAAGGATTGCTTCTTTCTTAAGCACTTTGCAATTAACCTGTGCAAATTCATGACACCTCAGTGAACTTATTTGCTGCAAAGCAGAGTTTCTCTTCCTCAGCACTGTGGACATCTTGGGCCTGTTAGCTCTTTTCTGTACAGGAGGAGCGGACATCCTACATTGCAGAGTGTAGGATGCACAGGAGCGTCCCTGGCCTCCACCCACCAGATGCCAGTAGCGCCCCCTCCCCCATGAGTGACAATCACAAATGTCTCCAAACATTGCAAAATGCCCCCTGGGGACAGGATCCCCCTCAGTCAAAATCCACTGCTATAACGAGGATTTCAAAGACTTTTTAAAAGAGTTTTATGAATGTTTATGTTATATAAGACTACACACAAAATCAACACAGCGAGCTGCAGAAATACTGTCTGGATATCAGAAATGAATCCCGGGGCCTCACTGCTGGCTGTGGTAGAAGAGTCTGCCTGCCAGCGCAGGAGACACAGGTTCAATCCCTGACCTGGGAAGATCCCACATGCTGCAGAGCAACTAAGCTCCTATGCCGCAGCTACTGAGCCTGTGCTCTAGAGCCTGGGAGCTACAACTACTGAGCCCATGTGTCACAAGTACTACAGCCTGCAGGCCCTAGAGCCTGTGTTTCACAAGAGAAGCCAGCTCAATAAGTACCCTGCCCACTGCAACTAGAGAGTAGCCCCCACTCGCCACAACGAGAGGAAAAGTCCTCGCAGCAAAGAAGACCCGGCACAGCCAAAGAAAGAAAGAAATGACTCCCAACAACTGATAAAGGGCAGTTTCAAAGTTTTCTATGATTAAAAAATAATAATAAAATTTGCAAAATATGCAAATATCAAATCACTTTGTATACCTGAAACTAATACAATGCTACATGTCACTCACACCTTAATTTTAAAAAGTATAAGTGCATGTTTTGGAAATGATTTAAATTATTACATTAAAACATCATAAAAGTGAATGGGAAATGCTGATGCAGAGAGCAACAGTACCAGATCAGGATGGCTGGTCACCAATAGGGCTGGCAGCTGCCTGCTGATGGAACTTGAGGCTGGTCAGGTGGTGGGAATAGGGGTGGATTCAGATCAACAGCTTTGGCTTTAGAAACTTATAAATATGAATCAGAAAGAGCAGAATTTGAAGGCTGGAAGCCCTCCAGGCTTTGATTTTCTATTTTTAGGTTCCTTGATACATAAGGAATCTAAAATCTTCCCTCTCCACCTTTAGTTTGTATCTAGGTGTACTTTCTAGTATATCATGCAAAATGCCAGACTGGATGAATCACAAGCTGGAAATCAAGACTGCCAGGAGAAATATCAACAACCTCAGATATGCAGATGATACCACTCTAATGGCATAAAGTCAAGAGGAACTAAAGAGCCTCTTGATGAAGGTGAAAAAGCCGACTTAAAACTCAACATTCAAAAAACTAAGATCATGGCACTCACTCCCATCACTTCATGGCAAATAGACGGAAAAAAGAGGAAACAGTGACAGATTTTATTTTCCTGGGCTCCAAAATCACTGCAGACATGAAATTAAAGATCTTGCTCCTTGGAAGGAAAGCTATGACAAACCTAGACAGTGTACTAAAAAGCAGAGACATTACTTTGCCACCAAAGGTCTATGTAGCATATTAAAAAGTAGAGACATCACTTTGCTGACAAAGGTCCATATAGTCAAAGCTATGGTTTTTCCAGTAGTCATGAATAGATGTGAGAGTCAGACCACAAAGAAGACTGAGTGCCAAAGAACTGATGCTTTTGAATTGTGCTGGAGAAGATTCTTGAGAGTCCCTCAGACTGCAAGGAGATCAAACCAGTCGATCCTAAAGGAAATCAACCCTGAATATTCATTGGAAAGACTGTTGCTGAAGTTCTAATACTTTGGTCACCTGAGGTGAAGAGCCAGGGGTGGGCAAAGGATGAAATGATTGGGTAACATCACCAACTCAATGGACATGAATCTGAGCGAACTCCAGGAGATGGTGGAGGACAGAGGAGCCTGGCGTACTGCAGGCCGTGGGGTTGCAGAGCCGGGACCACTGCGCACACAGCACGCACACAACAGGAGTGAAAAAGGAAGCAGATCCTGAGAGAGGAAGCCCTGAGGCGCTGTCCTGAGTGAAGAGGAGTAAAGTCCCTCTTGCTGAGATAGAACCATCTTCCCAAGAAATTGTGCAACTTTGGGGACTTCCCTGACAGTGCAGTGGTTAAGACCTCACACTTCCAGTGCAGAGGGCACAGGTTTGATCCCTGGTTGGGTAACTAAGATCCCACATGACATGTGGAGTGGCCAAAAGTAGACTTTTTTTAAAAATCAGACAACTTTATACTTTGGCGGAGCAGAAGTCTATTGGTTTGCTCCTTCATTTATAAAAACATTTGGGAGGTTTTCTGGCTGATAACTCTTCCTCTTCCTTTGCCATGATGCGTAGTTATAGTAACGACAGAGTGTTGTTTAAACACCACCAGCTCCTCATGTTTTAAAGGTGTTTTATTAATACAAAGAATGAATAACAGAGTCAAATATATGTTTGAGTTTGTTAGAATCAGTCTTCTTATCTCCTTCTGTCTTAAAATTACTTTATAATCAACTTATTTGAAATATCCTTCAGTTATAAAAACAATA
This sequence comes from Cervus canadensis, assembly GCF_019320065.1. NCBI lineage: Eukaryota > Metazoa > Chordata > Mammalia > Artiodactyla > Cervidae > Cervus > Cervus canadensis. The sequence continues at coordinate 23,844,353 of NC_057415.1, forward strand.
GTCACTAATATATAAATTTCACAATGTACAAAATGTTTTTACAACTATTTTCTGTGATTTTTCAGTAATAACCCAGTGATTTAGGACTATTTAAAGCATCTAAATAAATAAAACCTCTTATAAAGTAACTGAAGTTTAGATTACTTTATTTACATTAAATTTATTCTTTTGATTAAAACCATGACATCAAGACAAGTAGACTGCTGTCAGCTTTTCATGTTTCTGTGACTTATATAGGAAAGAGACCCCAGAATCTTTGTTTTGTAAACCCCTGAACTTAACTATCTAAGGAACTGACATATGCAGTCTGTTAGACACTTCCTTTCGAAACAATATTTGATGTGTGTAAATCAATTTGCACTGATTGTTTCTAGTATAACAAGAAACAATCAGATTAATTGCTAAAGTGATAAGAAAAATGCCTCATTCAGTGATGACATGTCTTAGGTATTCTACCATCTTCTTGTTGGAAAATTGTTGGCTAAAAATAGAGGAATTCTTTTTCTGAGTTGACAAGGCAAACATTTCATCAGGGAAATGCTCTAAATCCTTACCTCTTAGTGCATGAGTGAGAACTAAAGTCCTTTTTTTCACAGCCTAATGCCTATCTCTATATGTATATATATTTTTAAGTACATAAAAATATAAGCTTAGAGGGTTGTGAATGAGAGTTTGGATCTAGAGCCATAGGCGTTTAGTGTCTAATCCCAGCTCTTCTATTCCCATCGCATGGGCTTCCCTGGTGACTCAGCGGTAAAGAATTGGCCTGCCAATGCAGGAGACATGGGTTCGATCCCTGGTCTGGGAAAATCCCCTGGAGAAGGAAATGGCAACCTACTCCAGTATTCTTGCCTGGGAAATCCCTTGGACAGAGGAGCCTGGCGGGCTATAGTCCATAGGGTCGCAGAAGTGTCAGACACAACTTAGAGACTAAAAACAAACCCAGCTCTTCTACTTACTAGCTGTGTGAACTTGGTCAAATTAGTTGACCTCTCTGTGCCTCAGTTTCCTCACCTGTAAAATGGAGATAATGGTGTCTACCTCAAAGAGTTGTGGTGGACTAATATTTCCAAGCACTTAGATTAATACTGAGCACATTCTAAGCACCATGTATTAGCTACCTTGTTACCATCATTACCTAGTATCCATGGCAGTCTTATTTAAACATCTATCTCATCAGCTCAGTACACCTTGCAAGGAAATGAGATGAACATGGTAACTGCAGATAAAATATCTTCATTAGGAATTTTCCAGTTTGAATAAAACATGTGAAGGAGAAGAAAACATTTCACTGTCTCTCCTTTTCCTAAAGACATCATTGTTTCCTGAAGGAATGGTCTTCACAGCTGGATGACTTTCTCCACTGAGATTTTCTACTAGGGATCTCCACATGGCAACAGGAGAAGCAAAAAGGAACTACGTTCATTTCTTTGTATCTTATATTCCATTTGCAATGGTGCTTTGATGAAAGATGCAATCTAGAATGAAGACCCAGTGATTGCATCAGAATATATTTTGAGGAAAGTTGAACATAAGAATTCCTTAGAGGTCCCCTTTCCACTGTCAAAAATGGCATTGGTGACCCTATTCCTCTTGCTTGTACCTGTATGTAGGATAAGACTGTCATCAATTTTCCCACTAAAATAAAGGCCAGGAATTGATTTAAGGGTATGTTTTCTTGTTTTGTTGGTTTTTTTTTTTTTTAACATCATGGTGGGAAAACTACCACAAAAGATTCACAAAGCTGGTTAACTTCTGAAAGTGAGAAAATGTTCAAGCATTCTTAATCTCAAACAGTATGGTGCCTAAGTGTGCTAAGTCACTTCAGTCGTGTCCAACTCTTTGGGCCCTGTGGACTGCAACCTGCCAGGCTCCTCTGTCCATGGGGATTCTCTAGGCAAGATACTGGACTTAGTTTCCATGCCCTCCTCCAGGGGATCTTCCCAACCCAGGGATTGAACCCATGTCTCTTACATCTCCTGCATTGGCAGGCATGTTCTTTTTTTTTTTTTTTTAATTTTTCATTTATTTTTATTAGTTGGAGGCCAATTACTTTCCAATATTGTAGTGGTTTTTGCCATACATTGACATGAATCAGCCATGGATTTACATGTGTTCCCCATCCTGAACCCCCCTCCCACCTCCCTCCCCATTCCATCCCTCTGGGTCATCCCAGTGCACCAGCCCCGAACACTTGGTCTCATGCATCCAACCTGGACTGGCGATCTGTTTCACACTCGATAATATACATGTTTCAACGCTGTTCTCTCAGATCATCCCACCCTTGCCTTCTCCCATAGAGTCCAAAAGTCTGTTCTATACATCTGTGTCTCTTTTTCTGTCTTGCATATAGGGTTATCGTTACCATCTTTCTAAATTCCATATATATGCATTAGTATACTGTATTGGTGTTTATCTTTCTGGCTTACTTCACTCTGTATAATGGGCTCCAGTTTCATCCATCTCATTAGAACTGATTCAAATGTATTCTTTTTAATGGCAGGCAGGTTCTTTACCACTAGCACCACCTGAGAAGCCCTTTCATTACCTTGATTTGCTAGCATAGACAGAAGAGCCATTCTCTTTTAGAAATGTTTAATAAGAGGTTGAAAACATATGTTGAGGAAGAACTAAGATCCTCTCCCCTTTTCAGAGAGTAGTATTACCACTCTAACCCAGATGACTTGTTTTTATGTCTTTTCCACTATTCTTTCAAAATTCTATGTGTTAGTTTCTCCACATGAAAAACATATAGGAGTCATGCTTTCATGTGTGCACATGTTAATATTTAAACTGACAACCATTGCACCTTCTCAGAATCAGAAATGGGGCAATGTGTCTCAAAGATTGTTCATGTCTACATAAAACTGCCCAAGTGCATCATGACCTCCAGATTTCTTGTGCTTCATAAACATCCACAGGAAGAAATCTCTCCTGCATATGTAGTGTGGATCTTCATATTCCAAATTAAGGATATTTTCTCATTCTTGCTGTATTGAAAAGGGAGAGTGATTTGATTTCCAAATTATGATTTACAAGTTTTCTGACTCCTGAGACACTTAGAAAGAGCCAGTTTTCAATTCTAAGCAGCTAGCACTCTACTGGATTTCATGGCATTTATTAAAAAGAGAAATGGTCCCTACCTCTTACATGCTAAGTGGTTTGGTCTCAACCCCATGTTCAACAGAGTCAGGGATGTGAGACCCAACAGAAGTGAGACAATTGGACAAGTTTCTATGCTCTTTTACTGTCTTCTCCTGTCAGTCTTCTCTGAAATCTCTTCCGCAGTTGATTCACTGATTCCACAAATGTCTATTAAGTGTTTACTGTGTGCCAGGTTTGATGCTAGGTGCCTGGATACAGGATTGAGCAAAAAATAGATGCGTTCTCTGCTCTTTACAGCGTGCATATTCTACAGTTCTAATGGGAGAGATGGACATTATTGAATAATCATATATAAGAGGTACAAAAAAGAATAATGGTATAATACTAGTCTAAAATAGTATTTTTACTCACTCACCTAGGGTCAATTAATCTACACCAGAGAGGCAAGAATGTACAATGGAGAAAAGACACTCTTCAGTAAGTGCTGGGAAAGCTGGACAGCTACATGTGAAAGGATGAAATTAGAACATTCTCTAATACCACACACAAAAATAAACTCAAAATGGATTAAAGTCCTAAATGTAACACCAGATACTATAAAACTCCTATAGGAAAACACAGGCAGAACATTTTTGACATACACTGCAGCAATACCTGTCTGGATAGAGGAAAACAAAAATCAGAAATGAACAAATGGCACCTAATAAACTTAAAAGCTTTTGCAGAGCAAAAGAAACCATAAACAAAATAAAAAGACAACCCACAGAATGGGAGAAAATATTTGAAAATGAAGCAACGGACAAGGTATTAATCTCCAAAATATACAAACAGCTCGTGTGGCTCTGTCAAAAATACATAAATAAATAAGTGGGCACAGGGGTTTTCCTGGTGGCTCAGTGGTAAGGAATCCGCCCGCCAGTGCAGGAGTCATGGGTTTGATCCCTGGTCTGGGAAGATCCCACATGCCATGAACCCATGCACCACCACTATTAAGCCTGTGTTCTCTAGCCTGGGAGCCACGGCTGCTTAAGCTCTCAGGCCCTAGAGTCTATGCTCCACAACAAGAGAGGCCACCTCAATGAGAAGCCTGACCACCCCAATTATAGAGCAGCCTTCGCTTCCCGCAACTTAGAGAAAAGCTTATGTAGCAGCGAAGACCCAGCACAGCCAAAAAATTTTTTTTAATTACTAAATGAAGTTTTAAAAATTTAAATGTTTTAAAAATGGGCAAAGATCTAAGTAGCTCTCTCTCCAAAGAAGACACACAGATGGCCAAAAAGCACATGAAAAGGTGCTCAACATCACTAATTATCAGAGAAATACAAATCACAACTACAGTGAGGTATCATCTCACATCAGTCAGAACAGCCATCATCAAAAAGTCTACAAACAGTAAATGCTGGAGATGGTGTGGAGAAGAGGAAACCCTCCTACACTGTTGGTGGGAATGTAAGTTGATGAAGCCACTATAGAGAATAGTACGGAGTTTTCTTAAAAACCTGAAAGAGAGTCCCCATATAATCCAACAATCCCACTCCTAGGCATATATCCCGAGAAAAATATAATTCAAAATGATATATGCACCCCAGTGTTCACAGTAGCAATATTCAGAATAACCAAGACATATGTGCTCAGTTACTCAGCTGTGTCTGAATCTTTACAACCCCATGGACAGTAGCCCACCAGACTCCTTTGTCCATGGGATATTTTCAAGCAAGAATACTGAAGTGGGTTGCCACTTCCTACTCTAAGACATGGAAGCACTCTAAATGTCCATCAGCCAATGAAAGATGTGGTACACAATGGAATACTACTCATCCATAGAAAAGAATGAAATAATGCCATTTGCAGCAACATGAATGGATGTAAAGAATATTATGCTAAGTGAAGTAAGCTGGATAAAACAAATATCATATTATATCACTTATATGTGAAATTTAAAAAGAAAAAATGATACAAATGAACTTATTTACAAAACAGGGGACAGACTCACATACTTACAAAATAAACTTACTGGTTACCAAGTGGGAAAAGGGGAGATAAATTAGGAGTTTGAGATTAACATATACACACTACTATACATAAAGCAGATAACCAACAAGGTTCTACTGTATAGCACAGGGAACTATATTCTGTATTTTGTAATAATTTGTAAGGGAAAATAACCTGAAAATATATAACTGAATCGCTTTGCTGTACACTTAAAATTAATACAACATTGTAAACTGAACTTCAAAAAAACTTCATAAACCCAAAAAATATGCTTTATATATAGCAGTTGTGAATTTGAGTAACTCAAATATGCAAACATTTCATAGTTCTTTTTTTTTTTTTACTGAGATGCAATTTACATACCACAAAATTCACCCTTTAAAGTGTTCAGTTTGGTGGTTTTTAGCATATTCACAAAATTGTACAACTACCAGCACTGTTTAATTCTAGAAAATTTCTTCATCCCTCCCAAAATACCAATACCTATTAGCAGTCACCCACTGTTTTTCCCTTCTCCCCAGACCCTGACGTTCACTATTCTACTACCTGTGGATTTGCCTATTTTAGGCATTTCATATAAATTGATCATACAAGGTAAAAAAAAATAAGAGTAGCTTTTTCCCCAAGATCCCATGTGATATGTGATTATTTCTGACTCTTCAGGTTTAGGTGGGGCAAGATCTATACATTCTGTTTTCCTCAACAGAAAGAACAGAATGACTTGCTCCCGGTCCAACCTTCAGAGCGTAAGCCTGAGAGCAGGTTGGCATGCACAGCACTGAGTCCAATTCCAAATCAGCAGGTTTCCTACTGGAGCTCCTCAGCTACTGAACCGGCATCTCGTCCTACCCCCCAGTGCCATGACAATGCAATGCACGCAAAGCTATGGCGCCCAGCACAAGCTGCTCTCCACCGCATGCAGGTCTAAACCACTCGGAAGCAAGATGCCAGCACCAGGGCCCCTGCCACTGCCTGCCTAGCTGTTGTCCCAGAGCGTGTCTCTAAGTACATTTAGCAGAGCGAGGGGGAAAAGGAACTCATCCAGTGGAGTGACAGCATCCCTGTTTTCTGAGCAATCTAAATCCCGGATCTCTGAGTAGGGGGCAGACAAGAGAGAAAGGAAATCTCCCTAGGTTTTCTCCCATGATGGATCTTCAGAGAGAAGCTAGGGTTTTTCATGAGATAAAACCTTGGGTGTGTGTGTGCACATGTGAGAAAGGGAGAGAGACAGAAATCCTCACTGATTATCCCTTTGAGTTGGCACTCTGAATTTCCATCTTTTTTTCACTGTCATCATGTATATTTTAGTTGAGAAGTGTTCTGTTAGAGTCTGTCAGCAAAGTGCCATTTTAAACTGGAAAATCGCACACTTGCAATTTAATATAGAATAATTGGCCTTCAGTTCAGTGGCTCCACCTCCAGGTCACAGGTTCTTTATGGCTAAAAGGAAATATTCCTTCCTTTGCTCACCCCATCAGCCCCTGCTAATTATTACTCTGTGGTCTGGGTCTAGGCTTCCTAATGAAGGCCTCCTGTGTGTCTTTCTCAGCAACGAGCAGTCTGATTTCTGCATTTTGACCAGTTCTTTGTTTGGGAGGCAAAAAGACATCCTGATAGGAGGCCTTGTTAGCATTCGCCAGCACCCCAGTTACCTGTGGCCGAGAAGATCTTTGTTATGCGTGCTTCCTACTTACGTCACTGTTTCCCCTACAACCTTCTCAGCTGAATAAAAGGATGGAACCCTTAACTGATCCCATGACAAGAAGTGGGTCACAGAGTTTCACCTCTGTGTCCTCATTTACCAGTGACGAAAGATCCTAATTTGTCCAAAGAATCCAGGTAAAACCCTGAGAGGGAGGAGAAAGGATTTTTAACACTTTCATCTTCCTCTTTCTTCATCCTTTGACTTGCCTGATGTGTGTCAGATTCTTTTAGGCCACAAGGTGGCAGCAAGCTCAGGTTACCATGGTGATCCATGTCATCAAAACAGGGACCATATAATGATAACCCTATATGCAAAACAGAAAAAGACACACAGATGTACAGAACAGACTTTTGGACTCTGTGGGAGAAGGCGAGGGTGGGATGTTTCGAGAGAACAGCATCAAAACATGTATATTATCTGGGGTAGAACAGATCACCAGCCCAGGATGGATGCATGAGACAAGTGCTCGGGCCTGGTGCACTGGGAAGACCCAGAGGGATCAGGTGGAGAGGGAGGGGGGAGGGGGGAGGGGGGATCGGGATGGGGAATACATGTAAATCCATGGCTGATTCATGTCAATGTATGACAAAAACCACTACAATATTGTAAAGTAATTAGCCTCCAACTAATAAAAAAATAAATGGGAAAAAAAAGAAAACAGGGACCATAGACCTCACCAACAATGCCAGTCTCTGTCCTAAAGCCAGGCTGCTTCTACCTCCTGGTTCTCTGAGCATTCTAATGCCCCTCACCCCTGATGGATTCACAAGTGCCCACCCCATTCTACACCAGAATGTATGGGTCCTGGGGGTACCCTAGGGCTCAACCAATTTGACCCTCATCCATCACTGCTAACACAGGCACCCATAGCTCCAGTACCATGGGAGGTGTGGAACTTCTCTGAAAGATGTGCAGGGCTCCTGAGCTACACCCTGGAAGGCACAGGACAGACTTCAACTTGATTTTCAAAAATCATTCAGGAGGTTTCTGTTGCCCTGCCCCTGGGGTTTGACAGCCAGCATGGGCAGGGAAGGGGGCAGCCCCTTCACTCCTTCAGCCAGACTAGGTAAGTTTCTAGCTCCTCCTTGGGAGACATCCTTCCCACATCTCCCCATTCCAGGGTTTATTTTAGAAATTCAATGGTCTTGTGCTCTAGACCATGGCTCTTGGTTTTCCCATCCAATTCGTTTCAGAATTCCAAACAAAACAATACCTGTCTCAAGCATATAGCTCTGGCAAGCTAAGAGAGTTTTACTTTTAGACTTCTGTGTCTGCTGTAAATCCATTCAGAAATGTGATCAAGGACTTCCCTGGTGGTCCAGTTGCTAAGACTCAGCACTCCTAATACAGGGGGCCCTATTTAGGGAATTAGATCTCACATGCCACAACCAAAGACCTCACATGCCACAACTGAGGTCTGGAGTAGGCAAATAAATAAAAATATTTTTTTAAAAAAGAAGTGTGATTAGCTCCCCTGAAGCAAGGAATACTGTTGGGAGCAGAGCCATAAGCTAAGTATCAACAGAACCAGCTAGGGAGGGGCATAGGAATGAAAAATGTATCTGTTAAAACTTCAAAAAGATTATCACACTTAAAGAATTTTAGACACCAAGGTAGGATACTTCAAAAGCATCTCCTTCAAATCATATATTGCAGTAGAGGAGGCCATAAACAGTGTTCCACCTGACTCTAAGGACAAAAGCAACACTTTTTAGCTTCTGAGGCTTGTAACATACACACAAGCAGCTCAGGATTAACAGAGGAATGCCTGGAATGCCTTACAAAAGCCCTGCATGATCTGACATTGTCTGTGAATCACCAGGGTAGGCTCCACCACACTTTGTTGGCATGGCATGTGCCAGGCAGGTAGAGTCCTGGGGCTGCCCTTCTGAAGCTACATCAAATACACCAGAATGAGCTGTTTAGAAAGCAAATGCTTGTTAAGCCATCAGGAGAAGCAGACATAATCCAGGGGAGGCCAGGAGAAAAAGGGAAAGAAACTTTCAGCAACAGTATCACACGACAACAAAGCAGAAATTTGCCCATCACAGACCCACTGCGACCACAGACCTGGTATTTCAGATACTCATCTGAGGAACCTAGAAATCCTCAGAAATGTCTCGGAAAGAAGTCACCCTAATTGGAGGCACTCCAACAAATAAAATGCCAGGGGAAAATGCTGTCACTTTTCTCTTTTCAAATCATGAATTATCCTCGTTTTCCTGGAAAAGTATGTCTAGACAGACTTATTGCCCCTTGAAAAGGCTAGAGACCTGGTCTTTGAGTATCTCGAAGATATAAAAAATTGCTAACCAGAACCTGGGAGTGAAAGGAATGATCAATGAATGCTTAGTTTCAGAGGTCAGACCCAGGAGTGTCAGTCAGCTGAAGCTATTAAAAGAGCCAGTTCTCATTGTGATAAAGCACATCCTGGCAAAGCCACAGAAAAGAAAATTATAAGAATCAATACAAGTCAAAATGGAAACCGGATGAAGGTTTCAGCCAAACTTGTCTTCACTTCTGATCTAATGGATTGACTTCTGGGTGCTGAAATCAGCACAATTTGCAGATTCAAGACATTGAATATGGAAGTCAAAACTGGATAGAAATTTAATCAAAACCTATAGCAGACCCTTGAAATTTACAAGGGTTAATGCTGCCTCTCACTCTTGCCAATTCCTCCCACAGCTGAGATGCACTGGCAAAGTCTTCTTTACCTCTTCAAACAACCTGTGTATAGCTTGGCTCTCCACAGCTGCTCTTGATACATTTAACAGATACTCTATAGATGTATGCATAACCTTTGAAAGAATCCACAGTACAACTTCCTATAAGGAATTCATATTTTTGTCCAAGCTAGTCAGGGGCAATCCTATATTCCTGTGGAATTTACCAGAGAACAGATAAAATCCAAGAAGTATAGCCTACCTACAGGATTCTTAGCCAAACAGATCAAGTCAGCATGGTAGGTAAAATGATGCCTTTCTCACCCCAAAATGTTTATGCCCTAATCCCTAGAAACTGTGGGCATGTTACTTTACATGACAAACAGGAATGTACATGTGTGATCAGACTAAGGATTTTGAGATTATCCTGGATTATTCAGGCAGACACAATGTAACCAATGTAACATTATAAGAGAAGCAAGATAGTCAGGGAAGGAGACGTGACAACAGCAATAGAGCTCTTACGATACAATTGCTAGAAGCAGGGGCATAAGTCAGGGAATGAAGGTAAGAATCTGGGAAAAGCAAGGAAAAAGTTCTGCTCTGGAGCTTCCAGAAAGAACACAGCCCTGCCAACACTTTGATGTTAGCCCAGTGAAACCTATTTTGGATTTCTGACCTCCAGAACTGTAAAAGGATGCATTCATGGTGGTTTAACCACTCAGTTGGTTATTCGATACAGTCAACAACATTCTCATTTTCTGTTGCCAACATCAAATGAGACATTCAATTCAATCAGGGTTTCTCTAGAGCGATCTCTTTCTTTCTTTGAAGGACGACTCCTAACATACTCATTCTCTCTCACCTGCCATAATAACTCCTTCGAGGAGTACTCGCATCTCCAACAGGACCAGGGAAGAGATATACTCTGCAGAAGGCAAGATAACCCATGTTGAGTAACTATTGAGTTGACCAAAATGTTCGCTCATGTTTTTCCGTAACACCTTTCAAACTTTTTGGCCAACACAATACTTAATGCCAGGCACCCTAGGGGTTATTTTGCACACATTTTATCTTTCTAACTCTTTTCTGAGGTATCATTCCCTGCAACCACTCTGTGATTAGGGTACTAAGATTCAAAGAAGATAGCTTACACTGTGAACCAATCACCAAAACAGTGCCTAGAGCCCAGCTCTACGTGACTCCAAAATTCAATTCCTCCTATGAGAACATGCTGCTTCTACTTTATTGATGCAAAACAGTAAAGCGCTACCAGCAGCGTGACTGCATCAATTTGGAAGAAACAGTGGTTTAGGAAGCAGGAAAGGGAAAGGTGAGGGGACAGTCTGACCCCAGAGAGGACCTTTCTGATAGGTTGTCACGAGCTCACACTGCTGTTTTACTCTCAGGGACAAAAACCAATTTATGGTGTATGTCACCATTCCTAATTGCTTTAAATCTCCTCATAGGAGTATTTGCTTTTGGGCTTTTTGCTACTGACATTTTTGTAAATGCTGGACAAGTGGTCACGGGGCACCTGACCCCGTATTTCCTGACGGTGTGCAAGCCCAACTACACCAGTACAGACTGCCGGGCGCACCACCAGTTCATCAACAACGGGAACATCTGCACTGGGGACCTGGAAGTGATAGAGAAGGCGCGGAGGTCCTTTCCCTCCAAACACGCTGCTCTGAGCATCTACTCCGCCCTGTACGCCACGGTGAGTATGACCCGAGTGGAGTTTTGGCTGCAACGGGTGTCTCTGCCATCCTCACCCACCCCCCCCCCCCAACTGCCTTTTTCATCACTTCTTTCATGGCAGTCACTTCTGGTGACTTTTGAAGTCATGTGACAATGTGCTTCTCCTCCATTCTATCATGCCCCCACCCTCAATACCCCCATGTAAGACCTGCCAGAGGATATTAATTCTGGCATGACTGTTGATGATCCCTTAGTCCCAGCCTCCCATTTTACAGATGCAGAAACTGAGGCCCAGAGAATTGTTAAGAGCACAGTCAGAGCAGAGGCCCAGGCTCCTGGCATTGGGCACGGGGTTCTGTCACTGCCCAGAATAGCACTCTGGGCCAAAGCTCTGGTTGGTTCCAGAACAACACGTATTCCTCACGCTTGTCTGTAGATTGCAGATGTAGGCCTCATGCAAATGCCTGCCCAAAGCAATGTGCAATACCAGATGAAGACAGGGCTTTCCTCTGCTCCTCCTAACACTCTTTGACACTTTAGCAGAACAGATGGGCAATCCTGCAAGACCCCCAAAATCCAACAGTTCACTTCTCACTGTTCTCTAGATCACAAAATCTCTTGACTGCCCCCACTGGGGTATAATAGTCTAAACTTTGTGGCCTCGTCAAAGAGAAAGCGCAAAAGTGTGTCTAACATCTTAAAATGGAAGAAATGGTGTCCGTCTATATTTCCTGCTCTTTAATTCCGCCCCACTTTGGAAATAACCTAGGGCTTCCTAGGTGGCACTAGTGGTAAAGAACCCGCCTGCCACTGAAGGAGACGTAAGAGACATGGGTTCAATCCCTCGGTTGGGAAGCTTCCCTGGAGGAGGGCATGGCAACCCACTCCAGTATTCTTGCCTGGAGAATCCCATGGGCAGAGGAGCCTGACAGGCTATAGTCTGTAGGGTCACAAAGGGTCAGACATGACTGAAGTGACAGCATGCATAGAAATGACCTCATTTCACCTTTGCCTGACCTCTGCTTCTGTAGAACCCAATGTGTTGCAGTAGAGGGATCAATGCAAACGTTCCACTAATGGATATCATGTGTATTTACCTATGGATGAGTGACTATTGGCTAAAAACATCCCTTTTCATTCAACTTACTTTATATTTAGGGTACTACTAGTCTAGAGATTCTTGGGTGAAAGGTGAGGTAAGGAGAAGGCAGAGCAAAGACCACTTTCAAGCTCTGCAGTCTTCCTGGAAACTCCCCGTGAGCCTTCACCCCAGCCCCCGGGAGCACGTTCCCCTCCAATGACAGTAACCTCACTGCCCACTGCATCTGCTTCTGATGGAAGCGTGTCCATGCCATCATCCCAAACATTGTCCTAAATTCAGGGAGGAGTAAAGGTGACTGACTACAGGTCTGGTCCATTTAGTGTAGTTTAAAAGAAATTGCTGAATAGTCTCTTTAGAACAATGGTTCTTTTGTGTCCAATTTATAGAATCACATCTATAGGATCAACTTTCCAAAATAAGTCTATTTCTTTTAGATTTACTCTTTAATGAATACATGGCAAAAATGATTTCAGCTACCCCCACATTAAGGAAACATGAATGTAAACAATACAGCAGCCTTGATTTAAAAACAGACCAGTTTAGCTCAATGAAGTTTCTTGACTTTTCCCCACCCACTAAAAAAAAAAAAAAAAATCTATGCCAGGTATTTTTTAAACAAGGTCTTTTCAGGCATTTGGCATAATTTCCAGCTTTCAAAATATTGTATCAATTGGTATCCTAGACTATCTAGAACTTATCTAGAACCTAAGTTATATGAAACAATGTGGTCTTGCACCCGTTCCTGTATTTTTATCAGACTTAAGTCATTGTCGTATGAAATCAATTTTTACAACACCGTTACAAAAACCAATCTGTTACTCATCCTAAGCTACTGTCTCATCAAGTGAAATATAAATTTCTCTTGAGAAGAAAGAAGTATGGTCATCTTACTCAGAATATATGCTGGTAGAGCACGTGTTTTCAAGGATTCAGATATAATCCAATTCAAATCATGCCCCACAGACAGACTATAATCAGATAAACCCTGATACAAGATTCCAATTATGTAAACATCTCTGAGTGCCTATTATGTGTGCTTTCAGAAATCACTCAACAAGGATTTCCTAAGTACTAGTTAATACTGTGAAGAATACTAATGAACCATAGGCCCATGTTTTAATAGTTTGTAATCTTGTAAGATTTATAAAGGCTATAATTTAAAAACAATATAGAAGCATAAAACACTAAATTTAAATATATATATAGAATTTAACCCATTATTGACTAGGGGATTTTTGCAAAAACCAATACCTATGGCCAGCGATTTTTATTTTGGCCAGCCAAAAATTAATTGTTATTTAACTAAGACTTGGTGGGTTACTGCATTTAATAGTTATACTTGACACACCTGTAAAGTCTTCTCCAACACCTTGAGTTTTATCTATCACTTTCCATATCAGACTTGATCACTAAGGTTTTTTTGTCTTTTTGGTGGTCTAATATTCACACTGTCTGAATCAGAACTATATTCTGAAGAACTATCATCTTTTGACACATTAGTATATATGCCGCTTAGACAATCAGATAAAGTATGTGCATAAAATTCTTCACTCAAAATTTCACAATGTATCATTTTTGAAAATTTTACAGCAATAAACTTGCATTTATAATATACACAGCATTGGAACAAAAATTGAATGGAGTAAAATGTGAATGATAATGATAATTATCATAACATGATAAATATTATAAGTTATAATTATTATTATCATAAGTTGTGTAATGAACTCTATCAATTTTAAGCTCTAACAACTATGTCTCTGGTCAATAACATTCGGTACCAAAAGACATATTAATACATCTTTCGTCAATAATGTGCTAAATAACATTTCCTACTCAGCCTCAGAATGGTGTGATGATACGCTCTAATTTATATAACTCTGATCTAACCACAGTTTTGTAGGGTATGTGTTACATATAGTAGAGAAAATCCCATCTTCCTGTATTCACACCAATGCTGAAGGATCATCCTAGGAAATTAAGTTTCCACTAAAATATTTTAAAATGTATCTATTTGAACTTATAGGTGTTCAGGCCATACAAGCACACTATACTGTAACTTGAGTATTGGCATACTATTTTTCTGAGTCACAAACTCATTTAGCACACGTGTTAAGGTTTTCCTGGTGGTTCAGATGGTAAAGAATCTGCAATGCCGGAGATCCGGGTTTGGTCCCTGGGTCAGGAACGTCCCCTGGAGAAAGGAATAGCAGCCCACTCCAGTATTCTTGCCTGGAGAATCCCATGGATAGAGGAGCCTGGTGGGCTACAGTCCATGGGGTTGCAGAGTTGGGCATAATGAGACTAAGACAGAGACAATAGATCAATTGCGCCCTCTAGTGGTTTCTTACAACCATTACCAAAGTTTGTGTGACAAAGTGTGTGTTTCGAAGAGGCATATCTTGCTTAGTCCAAGCCACCAGGGACATATTTGGTAACCGAGCCTGCAAAATATTTAAGTCTTACTCAGCTCCTCACAATGTCATAAAAACAGAGTATGTCTCACGTGTCAAAAATTGTATCATCATTTACTAACATCAGGTCTTCCCAACCTTTTTTACGCCCACATGGAAAATTTTAAAACATGCTCAAGTAAATGAATGAATATAACTGATCACAGCCATCCCAAGCAATGTGAGAATCAATTTCCCAGCACAACTGAAACCTATCTATGTTACAAACTGGTTTGGAAGTCAATGCTTTCATATTCATTGAAAGTGTGAAGAAGTAGCTAGGATTATGGGGGACACAAAAAATGAAATGTATTGCTACTCCCTTACCTGGTCTTCTCCATAAAATTAATCCTCATAGAAGATTTTCTGGCATCTGAGATTCTCATATGGGTTTATTAACACTCCAAGTGATTCTTTAGTTTGTACCATAAAAACTGCATGCTCTGGACCTGATTATGCAGTCATCCACGTCACTGTAATTCTGTTCCCACGCCCACCAGAATGTAAAGCACTGAGATGAGTGTTCATTCATTCATCGTTCATGCTTTGGTGTGGGCCCATCTGTGTGTGTTGGTGTGTGTCCGTGTGCGTGTGTATGTGCACCGTGTGCGGAGGCTGCCGGTCACTCCCGGTCTCTGTCCTCACCTAGATGTACATCACAAGCACAATCAAGACGAAAAGCAGCCGACTGGCCAAGCCAGTGCTGTGCCTCGGGACCCTCTGCACAGCCTTCCTGACGGGCCTCAACCGGGTCTCCGAGTATCGGAACCACTGCTCTGACGTGATCGCAGGCTTCATCCTGGGCACTGCGGTCGCCCTGTTTCTGGTAGGTCAGCTTCCTCTACTTTTTTCCCGCTCTGGTGCTCTCTGAAACATTGCCCAAGATCCTGGTAAGTCAGGCTGCCCAGACTCCACGGTCTCAGTCCACGCTCCACCAGCCTCAACTTGCTGCAGTTACTCAGCGAGTACCCTGCGTCCTTGCTTTCAGAAATATGACTGCATAGTCCCTCTGCGGGCCAGGAGTATGATCACTCCAGGAAGGATGGCTTGCTCCACTGCTTCCCACCCTGTCCTTGGGGCTGGGGCTGGGCAGACTAGCAAAAATTCAGTGTACCTTCAAGCCATGATTCTTTAAATACTTGCTCAGAGACATACCAGCAGCATAAGCTAAGTGCCGCTTGGGGGAAGAACAGAGAACAAAGTATTGATGGAAGCAGGCAGCTCCTTCTCCAGCATTTCGAGAAACTCCACTCTGGCCCAGATTTGCAAGTCCCACTCAGAAATAGGAAAACCCTCAGCTAATCGCACTCAGGGGACCCCTGTTATTATCTGAACATGCCTCCTGGGCATCTTATTTCTGCTATAAGTGACTTCTCAACCACATAACACTTCCTGAAGAAGGGTTTTGGTTAATTTTTATAGATTTGAGGTGTGATAAAGTGAAAGTGTTAGCCACTCGGTCATATCCAACTCTTTTCAATCCCGTGGACTGTGGTCCACCAGGCTCCTCTGTCGATGGAATTCTCCAGACAAGAATACTGGAGTGGTTTGCCATTTCTTTCTCCAGGGGATCTTCCCGACCCAGGGATAGAACCTGGGTCTCCTGCATTGCGGGCAGATTCTTAACCATCTGAGTCACCAAGGAAGCTAGGCATATAATAAATGGTACAGGAATTGTATAACGTGATCAATTTTGACCTTCAGATACCACTTTCTCTCCCACCCTTCCCTCCCCCTCATTCCTAAGCAACCACTGATCTTCTGTATTAGGTTACTGTAAGATTTAATGTTAATGGAATTATATAATATATATGTGTTTTTTCCTAGCTTCCCTCATTCAGCATAATTATTTTGTGATTCATCCATGTTGTATCAGTAATTCCTTTCTCTTGCTACATAATATTCCATTGCACGGACATACCATGGAGGTACAGTTTTTAAAAATATAGTCCAGGACTGGGCTTCCCAACCTGTGCTCTGCACCAAGATCAACCACTACAGTAAGAAGCCAGCACAACGCAACTAAAGAGTAGCTCCCACTCATCACAACTAGAGAAAAGCCTGAGCAGCAATGAAGCCCAAGCACAGCCAAAAATAAATTTATATAAATACATATGTGTGTATATATGTGTGCATATATATATATTTAAGGATTTAAAATATACCCAGAAGGTTTATAGTAAATCACTAGACTTAAAGATGCTGTGCATGATGAAATTAGTCTCCTAATAACATTCAGCAAGCTTCTCCTAGCAGACAGAAATCATCAGAGCCTGCTGTACCTCCTCCCATTCTGCCCTTTCTGGTCCAAGGCACCCATTGAGACTAACATCACATGTAGATGGATTTCACAGGCCTGTGACCTAACTTCTCCTTGTCCTATCCCTTCCATACAGGGATTCTGCATACATGTCCTCCCCAACATACAAAAGGCACATATGCCTCTCCCAACTTCTAACTCAGAGTTCCCCAACGTTTTTTACCTGCTCAGACACACACAGAAAATGCTCACGTTTACTCAGAACACTGGCAAGCTCCACTTGAATTCAAAATTCTTTTTGAGATGGGAGACTTAAATGCACATTCTCTGTGAAGCGGCAGCAAAAGTGGTGCCGAGTGATCCTGAGACACTGATCTCTCAGAGGGTATTTCCCCTAGGGTGCTTCTTAAAAGGGGGAGAGAATACAGATGACTCAGAGAGGGATCAATAGTATGTCAATGAAAACCCCTTTGAGGGGCCTCCCTGGTGGCTTAGATAGTAAAGCCTCTACCTGCAACGTGGGAGACCCGGGTTCGATCCCTGTGTCAGGAAGATCCCCTGGAGAAGGAAATGGCAACCCACTCCAGTATTTTTGCCTAGAAAACTCCACAGATGGAGGAGCCTGGTGGGCTACAGTCCATGGGGTCGCAAAGAGTCAGATACAACTGAGCGACTTCACTTGGCACTTAAGAAGCCAAATCCTACAGTGGACTGATTTAGAGGCTATGGAGTTTATGTAGCCTTGGGAAAGTTATCTAAATTCTCTGTACCTCCTTATCTAAATTGGAGAGGATAACAGCACCTCCGTTATAAGAATGTTGAGTAGTCAAATGGTTTACATGCGTCATGTCTTTTAAATGTGAATCTACAAGGCAGGTGTTATTCCCATTTTTACAGGTCAGGAAACAAGTTCAGTGGGGGTAGATTGAGTATCCCTGGCCATCTGGTGATCAAACAGATGCTTCCTCATCACCCCAAACATGCTCAGCAGTAGACAGCCTGGCCCATGCCCCAGATCTTTCCATGGTCCCTACCCACTGGCTCAAAGGTCACTGTGCAATGACATTCTCAGGGGCAGGCCGGCCACCCACAGCGATAGCCAGGCATTGATGGCTGCAGTCTGACCCTAATCTTTTTTCCCCTCATCCCACAGGGAATGTGTGTGGTCCATAACTTTAAAGGAACACAAGGATCGCCTTCCAAACCCAAGCCCGAGGACCCCCGTGGAGTACCCCTCATGGCTTTCCCGAGGGTAGAAAGCCCCCTGGAAACCTTAAGCGCACAGGTACAGTAAAATGGTTTCAGCCGACAGAACCTGGAGGCTGCAGGCTCGTTATCTGGGAGGTCAGCTAACCCCTCCTCTAGTGGAAACAGGACGCAACTGAATCCACACAGCGACAATGAAAATCTGGGGGCTTCCCTGGCAATCCAGTGGTTAAGACTTCGCCTTCCAGTGCAGAAGGTGTGGGTTCAATCCCTAGTCAGGGAACTAAGATCCCACGTGCCTCTCGTGGCCAAAAATACCAAAACATAAAACAGAAATAATATTGAAACAAATTCAATAAAGACCCTAAAAATGGTCCACATCAAAACAAAAAAAAACCCACAATAAAAATCTGACATAAAGGCCCTCAAAAACTTCACAGCTTCCCTCAGTTAGTCCCATATTCCTTTCAGGGCATGGGCATCATGAATCCTCAGGAGGTTCTTAGTAATGTCTAACTTAAACCCCAGCTGCTTCAGGATATCTTGACCTTCAGTGTAATAACACACTTGTGAAACTTAGACCAACTCTTGTGGGAGGCCAATTCAATTTAGTATGTAGGACAACACTTGGAAAGAAATGCTTTGTTACATTCCATGATAGATATAAACTGGAAGCACATTAAAAAAGGTAACTAAATATCCTTTTGGATCTCTTTTGATGACCATCAAAAATTCAATGCAACAGTACTTACTGTTTACATTAGGACCTTATTTACCCCAGGACATTGCTTCATGCCAGAGATAAAGACGACAACTAGCCACACAGTCTTTATGCTCAAGGAACATACAGATAATCAGGAAAGGTGTATATAAATGCACGCATGCTCAGTTGTGCCCGACTCTTTGTGACCCCATAGACTGTAGCCTGCCAAGCTCCTCTGTCCATAGAGTTCTCCAGGCAAGAATACTGAAGTGGGTTGCCATTTCCTACCCCAGGGGATCTTTCCGACCCCGGGATAGAACTGGCATCTCCTTCATTGGCAGGTAGATTCTTTACCACTCTGCCACCTGGGTAGCCCTGTATATAAATGAATAATCATAATATGGCATGCTGAATCAGATGCACAAAGTGTTCTGTGGACACAAATGAAGAAAAAATTTATTGTAAGGCAGCGAAAGACAGAGATGTGCCAGCCAAAATGAGCCCTGATACATGGTATAAAGCCTGACTTTTGCCTGAGACAGTTGCTAAGTGCTTTACAAATATATGTATTTTTTGAACTGAATTGGTATATTTTTTTTTACTGAATTGGTAGTGTAATTCCCATTTCACAGAGAGAGAGGAATAGGAAGATAGCAATATGAAATTACTCACCCAAGACTCATAGCAAGCAAGTGGGAGAGTCGGGGTGAATAGTTCTTTGAGCAGACAGAGGAGGGGTAACTAATAATAAAATAGGGATTTTATTTTCATGTAGCTGAGTCTTGCTAAAATGTTTATTTCTGTAATAGTCTGTTTACCTTGAAGTCTTATTGTATTTGGCATCTCCTTACTAAATCTTTATAGAATACAAGAGGAAAGCAAATCTCCTCCCACTGGACTTATCAGATACTTCCTATCAATACAGTATAAAATATTTCACTAAAGATTATTAACTATCAGACATCTGAGAAACTATCCTATTTCTTTTAATGAAGTTTTCATTTAATGAAGTCCAATTTTATTAATGAACCAGGAAAAAAATCTATTTCCACCTTGGGAAAAAAATATTTAGGAGTCTCTATTAAACCCAGTACCAAATGCTTTGTTTTAGGTGCCTTCACCTATATTAAGGTGAAAATTTTGACTTGGTCTAATCTATAACATGTTGAAAATTTTGTCACTGGTTTATTTATATACAGCCAGTTAATGCAGGCTGAGTGACAAGTTAGCTAAATAATGAAACCTTATAATGAAAAACTCTAGTTTTTCTTCTAACTATGTTCTTAAACCCAGTGAAGTCAGAGTAGTGAAGTGAAATTGCTCAGTCATGTCAGACTCTTTGTGACCCCATGGACTGTAGCCTACCAGGCTCCTCCATCCATGGGATTTTCCAGGCAAGAGTACTGGAGTGGGGTGCCATTTCCTTCTCCAGGGGGATCCTCCCAACCTAGGGATTGAACCCAGGTCTACCCACATTATAGGCAGACGCTTTACTATCTGAGCCACCAGGAAGGTCCCAAAGTCAGAGTGGTTCCCTCTCTTTTTGAGATGAAGCAACTAGTGACAAAGGTGAATTTAAAAAGCAAGCTGAAATGTTTGCCAAGTTCCACAGACATGTAGTCTGTCCTTGTAAATGCTGTTGACCTTGCCCTGAATGTCCTGGTCTAAGAGCACCTTCTTTCCACCTCAGCACTGCTCAAGTGTCACCTTCTGTCTGAAGCCTTCTCCAGATGTCTCTTTTCTCCTCAGGACCATTAGTAGCTGACTAAGCCAAGAGACACCCAGGCCATGTTTTGGGGGATTCTGCTTACACTGAAAAATGAAGTGCCAAAATAGGGTTTCAAACCCGAAATTATAGGGGCTTCCAGGTGATGCAGTCAGATACAACTAAGCAACTAGCACGCACGCACGCACACACGCACACACACACACACACACACACGTACGTGGTGTGGTAAAGAATCTACCTGCCAATGCAGAAGAAGCAAGAGACAAGAGTTCAGTCCCTGGGTCAGGAAGATCCCCTGAGAAGGAAATGGCAACCCACTCCAGTATTCTTGCCTGGAGAATCCCATGGACAGAGGAGCCTGAGAGGCTACAGTCTATGGGGTTTAAAGAGTAGGGCATGACTACGCAACCGACCAATCCACAATACAGGTTTTTAAAAATCTTTAAATATATGTATCATTATTCACTACAGGCAGTCACTGAACTTTTGCAATCTGTCCACATGTCTTTATTTCCGTGTGTATCACCTTATCTGCGCACAGTTTGAGGCCTTTTGTGAATACCAGGCTTCGGCTGAAGGACCCTCAGGGCCCAACGTGTATTTGCCCCTCACAGTTCATGTCAGGAGTGCCCTCATATCTGCCTCTCCCAGGAACTAAGAGATTAAAGATACAAACCCTATGAACCATGTCCTTCTTACTCTTCATATTTCCTGACATTCACTAGGTGTGAAATAAATGTCAGATGAATACAGATGCAAGCCAGAATCAAAATATGAACTAGGCCCTTTAGTCAAAACCAAGAACCCAAAATTGGACTACAGTCAATATCTGAACCTCCATAGTAAACAGTTTATGAGTAATGATGAACGGGACTTCTACAGGCTGGTCACAATGAAGCTACAGGAAGCCAGATGGAAAGTACTGCCTCTTAAGCAATGCCTTCCATGCCATTTGTGCACTATCCAAGCATCTGCTTTCCACGTGGGTGGTTAGAAGGACATGCCCTTTATTTGTGGGTCAAGAAAAGGAAATGAGCATATGGTGCAAGTTATCACATTCAATCTTTACCATAATCCTGCAATTGGCCTTATTCTTCTATTTTATAGATGAAGTAAGGCACAGAGAGTTTAAGTAATATGCTGAAGGTCACTCAGCAAAGATTAAGACACGGGCCCATCTAATTCTAAAGGCCCTGCTTGCTCTCTACACCGCACAGCCTGAGGTTTAAGGAAAACTCCATTTTGAAATCTACAGCTCTCTGCACTATGGAATATGGAGACACGCTGCGGGGGCCAGTGCGTGGGGCTGAGGTGCGCAGCCCCGGCAGAGTTTACACTGAACACCGCTCTTCCAGAACAAACATGCCGTGTGTTCTCCCCTGGGGGCCAAGGCTTCCTGTGTGATAGCAGTGGCCATGGCTTCTACTAGAAACGGCTGCTCCTTTGTAGTTTTGGGGATAGAGCCGTCTTCCCAGGAGGAGGACTCTGGAGCTCTGAGAGAAGACATGAACCTCTCTTTAGGGCACACATTCTCACATGAGAAATCCATCCCGCCATTCTGAGCACCTCAAGGAGAAGACCGCCTCGCTGGGGAGGGAACCCCTCACCCTCCCTTTTGTCCCCCCGAGACACACTTTCTCCTTTGCCACACGGAGCCCCAGGGCTGCAGGCTGCCCCAGGTTGCTTCTCTCTTCCCCTCTAAACGATCAGCTCAAATTTAAATTCTTGGCCTTCTGTGACTGAGACAGTACATTCTCTAATATCTTTCCCCAGGACTAAAGAGACACCAGAAAGTAAAAAACTGTAGAATCCTGTGTGGGGAATACTTTTAAATCCATGGGTGATTCATGTCAATGTATGACAAAAACCACTACAATATTGTAAAGTAATTAGCCTCCAACTAATAAAAATAAATGGGGAAAAAAAAAACTGTAGAATCCAAATGAAACAAAAATGGTCACGTTTCCAAAGTGTGATTTTGCAACCCCACAGAGTTGTATCCTGGAGACCTGCTCCGAGCTCTCCTCGCCCTGCAGCCTCATGCCCATTTCCACCTGCGAAATCAAGCTTAATGTTGAGCAAATGTGTTCTTGTTGAACACAGTTTATATTAACAAAGAAATGAGAGAGGAGCCAATGTGTTAACTCACTGTGTGGTATGAAGTCTCGTGTCTCCTGATGTGTGCAAGGGGGAGATGAGCTATATTTTTCTTTAACAACAGTAACAACGAAAGGATCCACTCTATCCCAGGACCCACATGCTTATGACCTTATTCCAGGAGATTCTGATTCAGCCATTCTGGGGTGAAAAGCCATGTAAGAAAATCATCCCACAGGAATTCTAATGCTTATAGACTTCATATCATAAATAGGAGAGAAAAAAAAAGACTTGGAGAGTTAAAGAAATCTGTACAAAGTCACCAAGTTAGTTATCTTAGGCTGTTGAACAACTTTATCTTTACCATTCACTCTTAAATGAAATCTTAAAAACATATAAATGACCAAGCTATTGATGAAAGTTTTTTTTAAGGAAGCATACTATAAAAGCAAAAGCATAAGTTTCTCACATTATAGCAAGAAATGCAAAAACCTCAGTTTTCACAAATACGGTAGATAAAAGTACCTTGAGAAATATGGAATACTCAGTTTCTAAAATTCACGTTTGCCCTCTCAAGAATATGATTCTCTAATGTCCTAAAAACAAACAGGAATCTGGAATCCCATAATAATCAATTAGCTCTAAAGCCACCATTTCTTAAGGTATTATCAGTACCATAAACTGGGAATTTTAAGTTCAAACAAAAGATGGGATTGAAAAAAGGTGGGATTATAAATGTTATATAAAACAAGAGATAAGGGTTGTTATGAACGAAGCACATAAACAAAAATTAACAGAACTACAAGTAAAAGTGGATAAAATGGCAATCATAGATTTTAACACTTTCTTCAGTAATAAGCAAACAAAATACAGTAAAAAGTTAATAAGGTTCATCTAAGTCAATATATAATCCTCAAAACACAAACATTTAAAACAAACTACATGTAAGACTATAAAGCCAATCAAGAAACTTTAAAAGCATTCAGTGTTATATTTTCACAATTTAAAAAAATTTGTGTAAAAAAAAAATCTATTCAATAGATCACACAGATGCCATTCTCCAGAAATTCAAAGATACCTTAAACCAAAACTGCTATACATTTGAAAACATTAAACTCACCGCTCTGAAAATTCATGGCTCAGAATACATCATATGGAAATTTTTCAAAGATTAGAAATGTTCAAAATTAAAATCACAACACTAAAAAAAAAAAATGTAGGATGCAGCTAAAACTACTTTGAGATCTTCAAATGTTTCATAGAATATAATTAAGTATAATACAAGACAGATGAGTTTATTTTGGCTGAAAAAAATCAGGGAAGGTTTAATAGAAGAGGTAAAAAGTTGAGGGGCCTTGGAAACACACGTCAGGGAGCAGGAACAGACTGTGAACTTGAGACAGGAATCAAGGGGATATTGAGGGAAGTGAGAGTGTGTACATGAGTCAACTAAGATTGTATCTGCTTATGTTTGCAGAATCACTCTGCCTCCATGACCGAAGTTACCTGAAACGGCTGACGTGTCACAAGCTGTTTTTTTTTTTTTTTTTAAATCACCCTCCAATTCGATACTTCAAGACACAGTTACTTGATATCAAACTGTGAAGACAAGTATTATGTTTATCTAGTTAGAGGCTAATGTTTTGTACATTTTTTGTATGAGGAAGTGATGTAGCTTGCCCTGATTTTTTTTTTTTTTTTGGTCAGCTTTAATATATTTATGCCAGAATTTTAAACAAAGTTTTCTTCTTGTTCAGGTGTGCATTGAAGAACCACATTTATTCAATGATTGATGTTGTTTTGTGATATTTGTACACAAACCTTCTTTTATCAGTTTTATAGACACTGAAATGAAATATAATAATTCACTTTAATCTTTTATTATCACAGTTGCTGCCTCCTCCAGAATTTTTGAATTTTAAAAAAAACTTTTGAGTTGCAGGGTAAACAATGTTGGTTAATGGTAAATCTCAAAATCAGTTGTGTGGAAAGAAGTATTACTTTGAAAAAGGACTTTATATTCTGACTTCTTAACATGTGATTGCATCCCAAGTTAAAGTAACATATTAATAAGAAAAAAATCACCTAAGTTACACAAGCAATGGCAGGAAATTCTTCTTACACAAGAAATGGCAGGATGTTGGTATGATCCTTAGATAATGGCCTCTCCTGGTTAAGAAATTCAAGATCTTTCTGTAATCATGCCCTTGGGTTGGCAGGTAACACTGTAGCCTTCTTTCCCAAAAAACCAGCCAGTACCAGCATCCCCTGTCAACTCAGTTTTGTATATCATATTGTATGGACTTTATATGAAAATGAATATTTTACAGTTTGCACAGTATTATTTTACAGAGAGGGTATCAGAGCATCTACAACCTAGAGCCCCAAAGCAACAGCTTGACTTTGGGGCTTTTAATTGTTCTAGGACTTTAACTGCATCTCATTTTTCTAGCATGGTAATAACTAATGTGTAACTTCCTTGAGAGCAGGAGCTCCCTTGTCTGTATCTATCAGAATGTTTTCTCAACACTTCCATGTTGGTTCTTCTGAGATTTTTTTGTACATATTTTTTTTTTTCTAAAGAAAAAAGTTATTCACAAAATGAATTTTGGCTCATGTCCTTTGTTTTATGCTTCATCCCCTGAGTATTTGAAGACTCACAATGATGTGACCTCAGTAAGTGTTTATCCTCTTCAGTTCCCTGGCTATTGGGATCAGTCATAATAGAGGCATGGCTGATATGTCCTTTCATGAAGAAGTATGTGTGCTTAGGCCAAATAATTTGTGTATTTAAGACACTCAGAAGCACATTCTGGTTTTCTAGCAAGCTACCTTTGTCTTCAGTCTTCCCATAGATACTTCTAAGGCATCAGTAAAAATTCAGTCATTTTGACTCTGCTAAAACTCATCCTGCATCTCATTCTGGCCTAAACTTATTTGCACTTACATGTATAAACACTCACACCATCTTTTGAGAGACATCAGACTAAAAGTTGGGGAAGTGGGCAAGAAAGGGAAGTGTTGAAAGCCCTACTCATCCCCAATGCTAAACCACAACCATAATCTGGTTGTTCAAAACAGTGAACCCAGATATAGAGAACAGACTTTTGGGCACAGTGGGAAAAAGAGAGGATGGGTCGAATTGAGAGCATAGCATGGAAACACAAAGATGACCGTATGTAAAACAGATAGCCAGTGGGAATTTGTTGAATGAGACAAAAACTGGTGTTCTGTGACAACCTAGAGGGGTGCAATGGTGGGGGCGGGGGGGGAGGGCGGTTCATGAGGCAGGGGACACAACTAAACCTATGGCTGATTCATGTTGATGTATGGCAGAAACCAATACAATATCGTAGAGCAATTATCCTCCAATTAAAATTAAATAACTATACACACATATATAAACAGTGAACTCAAAGAAGCTGTAACAACTCCAAGGTGGTGTTATATACATCAGCAGTAATGTTGGAATCCAGGTTTGCCTGACTCCAAATTCCATTCTTTCCACTACGTTAAAATGTCTCTGAACCAAGTCTGCATCTTCTCAGAGGTTTTTTTGACATCATCACCTACTTATGTGGTTCAGGGTGGTGTAGGTGACAAAAGCACATCTTAAGAAAGAGGCATTCTACTTATGAGAAGGAATGATTTGCAAGCTCTGAGCCTTCCATTCTGGGATAAGCTACCCAAGTATAATGTTGCCCAACTTCAGAGTGATTCATCTTCCAAATATATTTTATAGTTCTTTTAATAACAGCAATGAGAGCTCAGTTTCATTGTTCATAAGACATTCTGAAAAATACTGGCACACCCCTGACTCTACATTGCCCATTTCTTATCACAGTAAGAGACCATCTAAATATCAAATGGTATTTCCAAGAACATAAGTTGACCAAGTGAGGGTTACCCTTACACTCTTCACTTTGATTTCAGTCTGGAAGGACCTATTAGAAGTGTTCTGAGGGCTCCAACCACAGACTCCAATTTCCTGGCCTTTGGAAGTTACTGATACAGGACTCAATGATGTTCCACAGAACACAACACTGGGGCACCTAGAACCAAGGACCATGTCTGGGCTCACATCCCCTGGGATCACTGAGTCAGTCTGATTCCTTCCATATGACAAGGCAACCTCAGTGTTACCCCTGATTTAGGCCCACGTCACTTCACAGGCCAAGTCACTTCATTGACCTTTCAAGCCTGCCATCTGAGACTCGTTTCTTAAGGCTAGAGACCCCTCCATGTGGGCTGTCTACCCAGGATAAAGCCCTCCAAGTAGGAGTGGTCACTATCACCTTAGGATGAAGTCTGCAATGAGCTTTTCTTCTTTTTAAAGAAGCCCAGAGGAGTGTCAGAAGTCTGATTCACTGAGAGAGGGAAGTGAAAGGAAACTAAAGAAAAGCTGATAAAGTGTATGGACATAAGCAACCTCATGAAACTATTAGCCCCTGAGGGTTTATTTATGACACTTTCAGTTCTTTGATTCTGCACCCAGAATAGGATCTGACAGAGAAAACTGTGTCAAATAGATGGATGCCAGGGTTCCACTTAATTTGCCTGAAAGAGATTATGTCTAGTTTGGAAATAAAGAGAATTTGCATACAGCCTGCAGGTAGATGAAACATAAAATATATTTAGATACAGAATTAAGTGTGAGGAAACTACAGTCAGCAGTTATGAACATGTGGGTGACTCTTGGTAAATTCTAGAGATCTAATTAAGCTATGATAGACAGAAAGGCTATATGCAGCTCCAGTTAATTAGAATGTAAACAGGCATAATCGCATACACAGGAGGAGGAGTAGACATCACTAGTATGATTTAAAGAGGAGAAGAGTGCCAGGAATAGCACTTTTGTTTCTAAAAAATTGCCTTGATTTTTCTACTATTTGCAATGACCAGAACTTTGAAGGTGTTAAGTATCTTGGAGGCAGACACAATTACCAGATTGCCCTAGTTAGTTTCAAGGAGGTTACATTAAGACTGTTACACTGTTCTTGCCCTGCTGAAGTCAAGGTGTGTACTAGAACTAGCCTGTCATTCACAATCATCCCCTCTACTACCACGGGAATCTTGTAATGAACAGCTAATCTCTTGCTTCCATCCTAGTTCTTGATCC
Source organism: Cervus canadensis (assembly GCF_019320065.1). NCBI lineage: Eukaryota > Metazoa > Chordata > Mammalia > Artiodactyla > Cervidae > Cervus > Cervus canadensis. The sequence continues at coordinate 23,872,191 of NC_057415.1, forward strand.
AGATATCCCAGGATTGAGTGATACGATCATTCACTAGGAATTTAATGAGCATCTGTTATGTGTTAAGAATCATGCCAAGAACTGGGAATATACAAAATTGACCTACTACTCACCCCTATGGAATTTAGGGTCAAACGGAAGAAAAGGAGAACCACCACAGAATACTCCGTGTTTTGAAGGAAGACCTGATTTAGGTAAGACAAGTGTTACGTCTTCTTTGAAATGACATATTCATTTGAATGAGGAGAAGATGACCAGACAGAAAAGTAGCAAAAAGCACACGAGGCTAAGGGAACAGTGTGTACCAACGTCCTGGGGCAGAATGAGCTTTATCCATGTGAAGACCTGAAAGTAACCCAGAGAGGTGCCAAGTATCAGTTATCCATTCAAGGAGTTTAGGCCCTGGGGCCCCCTACCTTTTGCCAAGTCCCTCGTGGGGGTCCTTGATTTGGTCAGCTCTGTGGACCAAATGTGTTACAGCAGCCGCCAGCGGAGTGGCCTGTTGTCTCATTCTGTTGTTCCTTCTTCCTAAACCTGGGCCCTGCCATTAGGAATTTTGAAGGCAATCTCAACAAGGTGGGACATAGGCATACCCAAAGTCCCTTCCACCTTTTGTACTTTCCTTTGTATGTTAGAGGCACTGATAAAAGTCATGTTAACCATCTTTAAATTCTCTGGGGCCTCAGAGACTATCTGTATATGCCTATAGGCTTTAAAGATCCTTTCTAGAAACTCCAAAGGATCTTCACTCAGTTTGTTTCCTTCCTGTGCTTTATTAAGGTAGCTTTGTTTTGGCCCCGTTTGGGCCCGTCTCCAGCACCACTTCCCAAACAGGACCCACTGTGGGTTCTGCTGCCCTTGCAGCAGCCTCTATTGGGCTGCCAGGGATTCTGAATGAGGCCCACCTGCCTCCTCCCCAGCTTTATCCAGCACCTTCTATGCTCTTCTGAAGTGAGGAGTATGGGTAATAAACCTTGAACATCAGCTAAGGTTGGGCTGTGGGCTGCAAATTTTTTTTCGATTCTCCTTGGGTCATCTCTGTATGTTGACATCTTAAGGGAACAGTACATATTCCCATTATTTATTCCAATTAAATAAATCTGAAGTTGAAAAAGGAGAATGGACTGGGACCAACCCCCCTGGCTGCCCAGTTTCAGCATTCGCACCCCTAGTGGGGACTAGTCCTAAAACAGGGGACCCCGACCCCACGAACCACGACTGGTACTGATCTGTGGCCAGAGAGGAACCAGGCCGCACAGCAGGAGGTGAGCAGCGGGAGAAACTAAAACCATTCCCCAACTCTACCCCACCCAGGAAAAACTGTCTTCCACACAACTGGTCCCCTGTGCCAAAAAGGTTGGGGATCGCTGGCTTGAAAGATATTGCCGCACCTTACAAGATCAAAAAATGAAGTCTCAAGCTTTTAACCCAGGAACGGTAACATTTCATATTGCCTGCCCACATCCCGCCAGGTGGGCCTCCACCCATGACCCGTGGGTCCCAGATCCCACACAGAACGTGGGCAGGTGTGTTTCTTTAACAAGGTTACCCAAAAGTCATCTTCCAAACCCTCAATCTCCCCCAAACCACTGTTTCACCGCAACAGGATACTAAGTGCGGAGGCCTGGCGGCCCCTCCCTGGGTCAGCCGCAGGGACCGTTCCTGCCGCAAATGGACCCGGCTACCTCTTGGACTCAGCGCACAGGCTCTCAGCCGCTCAGCCCCCGGGAGAGGCCAAAGAACCAACGGGCAAAATCCTGTTTGGACTTACCTCCTGGTTGACCCACCAAATTTGTTACTGGGCCAGGTTCATTTTTCGGGAGGCAGAGCAAGCCAAAACGCTGAATCAGCGAGGCTCGCAGCAAGGACAGTTACTTGCAAGGTGAGGAAATGGGAGAACAAGCCTCAAATCAAAGCCCCAGAAGACAAGAGGGTGGAGTATTCAGGGGATGACCAATGAAGAAGCAGAGGGGAGCTGGCTGAGGCGAGAGGGGGCGTGGGGGAAAGGTGATTGGGAAAAGGTGCAAGGCTCATGGTCCTGCACAGGCGTAGCTAATCTCCAAGCCTCTCCATGTTCAAAAGGTCACCCAGCGGACACCAGCAGGTGCCCAGCCAGAGGGTCGATGGTGCTACCCTGTCCTAACCAGTTCAGCCTGAACTAGACAGAGCTGAGAGTCCAACATCCTTGAAAATAACTCAGGCAAACATCTTGTTTATGCTACACGCCTCTTAGAAGACAAGTAGTCATAAGACATACAAGTCTTAAAACAACCTTGATTAGTGAAGGCAAGTGAAATGGGTTTGACTAATCAATGTATTTGGTTTCAGATAAAACCAGGGGGAAAAAAGAGCAAGGAAATGTGAGGATAAAAGCATGTAAAAACATTTTCAAATATTATCTTTAACACACCATGTGTATACTCAAGAAACATTTATTAATCGATGGTTGCATGATCACTCATTTATGTCCAAAATTTGACATCCCAGGCTTCCCAGGTGGCTCAGTGGTAAAGAATCCGCCTGCCAATGCAAGAGCCACAGGAGATACTGATTTGATCTCTGGGTTGGGAAGATTCCCTGGAGTAGGAAATGGCAACCCACTGAAGTATTCTTGCCTGGAGAATTCCATGGACAAAGGTGTTCTGGCAGGCTAAAATCCATGGGAGTGCAAAAGAGTCAGACACGACTTAGCAACTCAACAACAATCCATACTTCATCTTGTAATCGAGGTGTCTAGAAAACCATTTTATTAGTTAAAATGTTGCTTGATTAGCGTGAATTTCTTTTTAAAGGTGAATAGTGTATTCTCGGGTGACTCAGATGGTAAAGAATCTGCCTGCAATGAAGGAGACCCAAGTTCAATCCCTGGGTCAGGAAGATCCCCTAGAGAAAGGAATGGCCACCCACTCCGGCATTCTTGCCTGGAGAATTCCATGGACAGAGGAGCCTGGTGGGCTACTGTCCATGGGGTTGCAAAGAGTCAGACACGACTGAGCAATTATTACTTTCACTTTCATAACTGAATAGCCATGGGAAAAACCTGCTGCACAGTCCTGATCCCATGGATAAGATGACTTCTCTGTTGTGAACTCAACTCTATTTCCTTTACTTGTGGATTTTCTTCTCTAACCCAGTGTTTTTCATTCAGAACAATGCGAGACATTCACTAAACCTTTCTCACTGAGGCCAGAACATACTCTGCTTGTCTGAATTTTTCTTTCTGTATATGTGATATTATCAATTAAAGTATTGTAAGGTCCTCTGTCATTGGACTAGTCTGTCTTTTAATATAACCAGAAAATTATAAAGGCCCTTACCACATCCAACCTCAATTATAGTGGAAGCCATAATATTGATATAACAGATAAGAGAAGATTAGATTATTTTATCCCTAGATACTGCAACCTGGGTAGATACTGCTGTCAGGCAGGTAATGATAGTTACATGAGTTCTGAAAGACTGTAAATTCAATCCTATTATAAATTCATCTATATTTGTGTAAGCTTAGGTAACTTAAGCTCCCCAAGGCTTGGTTTACTCATCTATAAAATGGAAATAATTTAGTGACTATCTATACTGTGGTGGTTAATTTTATGTATCAGTTTGACTGAGCCACTGGAGCCCCAGATATTTGGTCAAACATTATTGTGGGTATATCTGTGAGGGTGTTCTTGGATGAGATTACATGAGATTCAACAGACTGAGTAAAAACATGGATTGCCCTCCCTAACATAGGTGGCCCTCATCCAATTAATGGAAAACTGAATAGAATAAAAAGGCTGACCTTCCTTTAAAAAGGGAACTCTGCCTGCCTGTTTGAGCTAAGACATCTGTCTTTTCCTGACTTCAGTCTCATACTGAAACATCAGCTCTCCTTGGATATCGAGGCTGCCAGCTTTTACACTGGAATTCACATTGTTAACTCTTGTGGTTCTCAGGCCTTCAGACTTGGACTACAATTACACCATCAGCTCTTCTGGGTCTCCAGACTGCAGGTTGTGGACTTGGAGACTTCTCAGCCTCTGTAACCACAAGAGCCAATGCCTTAAAAAAAAAAATTCTGTATTTATCATATGGTTCTATTTCTCTTGAGAACTCTGACTGAGATTTTTGTACAGACAGTGTTTCTAAAAAAACAAACAAACAAAAAAACAGAATTTTAAGATTGAGTTTTTTTGAATTGGCTCTGGTGTTTCTTGAATTGGCTCTTTAATCTGATTAGATTTAAATATGATAATTATTCTATTTTGAGTAATAAGGAGAACACTGATAGTCTATGGCATGACTTGGCAATGAAGACAGGAAAAAAAAAAGGCACCCCTGAATACTTCTCATCAACCTCTTATAAGAATGAAAAGGCTGGGTAAATTTGTATATGATACTTTAGAACATTTTTGGCAAACTGATAAATATAAGATTAGCTTGTTGCTCTTAGTGTTACTGGACAAAGTAGGGAAAGAAGATGAACTCAGGAATTTAAATTCCCAACTTGTATGCCCTACAGATGATCTGAAAGCTTCTATGTGTGCTCTGAAAAAGATCCTTCTCTCCTATAATCACAGGACTGAGATTGCTAAAACTCAAACCCAGGATCCTATCCTGTGACCAGCTGAATGACAATGCTAATCCATCTCAGAGCCTCTTGGGATGTCTACTGTTAAAGCTGCTCTGAAGATTCAATTAGATAACTCAAAAAAACCTTGTAGCAAAGTTTCTGGTATACAGTAAAAACTCAGTAAGCATTTTGATCTGTATTTTTTCTATATAGATGGCTTATTTTCAGCTCCCTTCCAATTGGGAAGATGGAGGTGACTCTACTCACCATCAGAGGTTTCACTTCTCCCCACTATTGCATCATCACAAGGAAAATGTAATACAATCTCCTCCAGCAACAATACATGGTCCTTGGGACTTCTCTGGCAGTCCAGTGGTTAAGACTTCACCGTCCAATGCAGGAGGTGTGGGTTAGTTCTATCCCTGGTTGGGCAGCTAAGATTCCACATGCCTTGAGGCCAAAAAACCATAATATAAAGCAGAAGCAATATTGTGACAAATTCGTTAGAGACTTTAAAATTTGTCCACATCAAAAAAAAAAAAAAACACTTTAAAAAAGAATAAAACACAATCCATGCCTCTCAGGTTATACATATTATATAATCTTATGAAACTTTAAAAGTCTAATAAATGTCAGACCTCTAATAAATGGCTCAGACCTTGGGTGTTGGCTTTGTCCTCAGACAAACTCCCCTCATGGTCTCAGGATATCATCCACCTTAAGATACAACATCCAAATGGAAAACTTCCCTCCAAATTCCAAAAATGTCTCTTTCAGACAATCTCCATTCTCTTCAGATGTCTCTGACATCTCATTGGCCAGAATTATGCCACATTCTGTGCCTTACACAAATCACTGGATGAGGGAAAAAAGACCACCATGATTGGTCTACACCAATCACCACTCACCTGTGGGGGATGGAGTAAATCCAGAATCACAGAAGCACCGGGACATATGTGGGTACAATTAAAAAGGAGAAAGGTTATGCAACAAGCATGTAAGCAGCAGAGATTTTTAAACCGATTGAACTTTCTACCAGAAGCAATAGAAATCTGTGAAAACCACATACAAAGGCTGAGAGGAAAATACCTAGTCAAGGTTAAGACACAACAAAGAAACAGTGAAATGGGAAGCCTTAGAGATAAAGAAAATTCAGAGACTAAGAGGCTGCCAGTTTCCAGCATTATAAATTATTTGTGTTCAAGGGCACATAAACCTTTGTCTTTGGGATAGACTGTCCAAACACCCTAGAAAGGGAATGTGATAGGGTGAACGTTACTAGGATTCATATATACAGATGAGAAGTATTCTACAAATGTTTAAACTAGAAATACTTCTGCAGTCAGCCAAAGGACACAAACAAGGAAGGCAAAGCTAAGAGAGTCAAAATGTCTGGACAGGTTAATTGAGGGGTAATCTTTGCCCATTAGATACAGAAAATACTTGAAATGCATCAGAAATGAGAAGAGCACATCTCCCCCAACCAAATTTTCACTTGTTATTGAAATAATTAGGGGAAATAGTGAAAGCAGGCGGGGCAAACTGTGCTGACTGGCAACTGAATAGCCCTCCCTAATAATGGATCTTATTTTTGTTCACAGTCCACTAAATGGACATGGTTTTCAATGGATGGTGGCCCATCGCTGTACCCCTGGGTTAGTCTTGATTGTCTAAGTTAGTATGGTGGTCTCATCTCCCTCACCTGTGATCAATTTAGGCATGAACATGTGATACAGATTCAGCCCCTGGGGTACCAAGCAAAATAAATTAAAATACTAATAATAAGCCCACTCCTAGTCATATCCTGATGGAATTTCAGAACGCTAAAAACAAAGAGAAAATTGTAAGAAATTTTCAGAAAAAGAAGAAAAAAATCCCACAAAGTAGCAACAATCAGATTTCTCATTGGCAACAATGGATGCCAAAATAAAAAGACTAAAGAGAAAAACAAATATTGTGTAATATCATGTACATGTGGAGTCTAGAAAAATGGTACAGATGAACTTATTTGCAAAGCAGAGAGTCACAGATATAGAGAACCAACTCATGGTTACCAAGCAGGGAAGGAGGAGGGGGATAAATTAGGAGATTGGGATTGACCTTCATACACTACTATGTATAAAATATCAATAGATAACTAATGAGAACCAATTGTATAGCAGAGGGAACTCTACTCAGTGCTCTATGGTGACCTAAATGGGAAGGAAATCTAAAAAAGAAGGGATATATGTGTATATACATGTAACTGATCCACTTTGCTATATAGCAGAAACGAATACAGCATTGTAAAGCAACTACACTCCAATGAAAATTAATTTAAAATAATGATTACTGATTGCAAAAAATTAATCTGAAATTAATGAGGTATATCATGGAGAAAAGATGTATGGCATGCTAAAGTGCTTATCTGTTGGGCAGAAAAATAAATATACCAATTGTATCTTATTTTTTAACTTTTATTATTAAAAATTTGCAAGCATACATTAGAGAAAACAAACCTCAGTATATGCATCATCTAGATATAATAATTTCTCACATTTTCCATATGCCTGAGGTATTTTAAAATGATTCCCAGATATTGTGACTCTTTACCTCTAAATATGTCAATATCCGTCTCTAAAAAGTTATTTTTTTACATAACCCCAATACCATTCTGACACCTAACAAGATAACGATTTCATAGTATTGTTTACTATCTAGTCATATTCATATTTCTCTAGTTACCACTCAAAAATCTTTTTACAGTTATTTTGTTCAAACCCGTCCCACACACAGCATTTGGTTGATATGCCTCTCAAGTCCCTTTTAATTGTGAATAATTCTCCAGCTCACTCCAATGCATAAAGAAAAACAAAATCCTACAAAGTGAAAAATTCCAAAAATTTCCATGCAATTAACTTATGAAAAGAGACCAGGTCAGTTGGTAATTAACTTATGAAGAGATCAGATCATAGAATGATAACAATCTATGGCTGTCTCCTTGTAGTACCATTTATCTTTTTCACTAGCTACCACATTAGTAAGAAGTTTGATCTAAGGACTGGATTTAAAGCTTGACATTAAAACTTCAAGCTTACTAGTGTTGTTAGAAGAGTTCTAAGAAGTGCTGGGCACTCCACATTACATCTCATCATGAAACATGTTATTTCAAGTTGACCATTTTTAGAGACACTAAGTTTGATCAGTGCGTTCCGAGGGTGACAATCTGACCCCTCCAATACAAAGTGAGATTCCCTTTTAAAGAACAAGTTAACTACAGGATGATACTTGGTACTTCTGTAAAAGGACTCTTGGGTTTAAGGGAGGGGCAGGGAGTAAATCACAAACTACTTAGACATTAACAAAATGAGAACATTGTATATCAAAAAGCCAGAAAAACACAAATATGACAGAAAGAATAAACTTATTTCAAAGAAGCAGAAGTTGATGAATCAGGAAAAATTAGATTTGACCCATAAACAACCCAAAAGCTGTTCCAGGAAAAGATCAATAAAATAGACAAATATTTAGCAGGTCGGATTCAAAGTAAAAGGCAAAAGCATGCAAATAAAACGACAGTTGATATGTTAAAAAGAGAGAGAGAGAGAAATGTGTTCCGGAAAATAGAGATGAAATTCTTAGAAAATATAAATGACTAGGTTAGCGCCAAAAAATTTTTTAATTTTAAAACCCAAACTAGTCAAGATGAGAAACTGACCTAGTAGAATTAGATGAATAAGAAAAATTAGTGTGTCAATGAATACAATTCACCATATTAACAGATTGAAGGAGAAAAGCATTATGGAAATGATAATAGCTAACTCTGATACTGAAATCACTATGTGCCAGGCACTCCTGTAATCACTTTAAATATAACTCATTTAGTCACTAAATGCTCCAGAAGCACATAAGGTATTGGAACTTTCCAAATCAAATGTCAAGTTCAACTCAGAACAGTTTAAGCAGAATATGACTTCACAAGGGACCTCAGCGTTCCAGGAAATTCATCTAGATTGGCAATACCCGGGCCCACGGTCTCCCCAGTAGGGATACAAAAGGTTGTTCAATGTTCAAGGGCGTCAAAATTTTGAAGGAGCAACGTACCCTGGTGCATATCAACTAAGATTCAATTTACAAAGATTTACAAAACACATACAATTTTATCAGAAATAGTTCAGATGCATCTGATTTCTTTGATTTTGTCCAATTTCCTTCCAGTTGACTCAAGATGACTGTGAATCTAGAGAAATCAAGAGAGCCCCTTCCCTCACCCATAGCCCTGCCTGATTCTTTTTTTTTTTTTTTTCCCCTGGTCTCCCCACCCCATCATCCCCCTTAGAGTGTGCTTCTGCTCAGAACAAGGTGTTGCCTGAAGAATTTCAGGATCTCTTGCCAGGAGTGCTCCTGGGCTGCGGCGTGGCCCTCAGGGTCGCCGCCCCAGAGCATGGGGAGGAAGAGGCCGCGGCTCCAGGACATATAGCACAGGGGCCCGTAGTGCGGCTCCAGCAGGTGGCCCGCCCCAGGGTAGGCCAGCATCCTTCCGCTGCTTTTCCCGTGCCTCCGCAGCTGGTCCAGCGCCTGCTCAGCGTATTCCTTGCTATTGAAGCATTCGTCAGCCTCGCCTACGACGAAGAGGATTGGGCCCCGGGCCTTTTCAACAGGAAGCACACTATGTTGATTCCGTTCATCTCTGGGGTCGCCCTTGAAGTGGCGGATGCGCACAGCGCCCTCGACGTTGACCTGCATGCGCTCTGGGTACGAGGGGATGGGGGCTATGACCAGATCCTTGTACCTGAGCGGAAATTCATGGATGGCATTGGTCCCATTGATGCAGACAGTGGCTGCCACCTGCTTGAGGTAGCAGGCCATGGCCAGCCCGATCTCTGCACCTTTGCTCACAGATATCACTCCAATTCCCGGCTTTTGGACCTGAAGGACAAAATGAAGGGAACCCATTGAGGGCCATTCTCTGAGAAGGAGCTGGCTTACAGGCCAGTAAGCTGGGATGACAGGGAGAGTCAGGAAATGGGGAGTGGGAGTCCTGGCACTAGGGTTTACCAGCTTCTGAGACCAAGAGAGATCATCATCTACTTACACTCCCTAAGCCTTATTGTCTTACGTGGGAGAGGGGGCGGGTCATAATATTACCTACCTTGCACGACTGTTATAAAGATCAAGTAAAACAATAGACACTAAAACTGCTCATCAAAAGCGGAGTTCTATATAAAGCAAAAAGGGTCTAATGTACCAGCAACATTCAAGCAGAGGCAGGTAAACATTCTGAAGAATCAAATTCTTCTCTCCAGCTAGAAAAGGAGGTGTCCTGGGTTCTTTCAACTATTAGGTAAGTGTAATTCCTATTTAAACGGCATTTTACAGCTACAGAGGATTTGCATATTGGTTAACCTAAACGCTAATCCTGGAAGCATTGGAAGGGTAAAGATGAAAGACTCGGATTCTATAAACTGGATTTCAGTACCCAGTCCAATAGGCAAAGCAGGGGTCACAGGAGGGAGTCCTTAATTTTGTGCTGGGCCGAGGGAGCAGTGGGAAGGGAAGAAGTCTGAGAGAAGAACGAGGAAAGGAAGGGCAATCTGGATGAACAATGGCAAATACATAGTAACCCTGTGTATTTACTTTGCTCACAATTGTATCCCAGCACCTTTCTATCATCAGAATCACCTGGGGGGGGGGGGAGACTTTAAAATCAGAACTTTCTGAGATCCAGTTTTTTTGAGAGCTAATTTAATAGGTCTGAGTGGCCCCAAGAATCTGATACTATAAACTATGGCCAAGGAAATCCAGTGTGCAACCACATCTGGGAACAATCCACGTGGAGTGAAAAAGGAGGGCTGTAGCTGACTGATGCACTGTTGCAGAATAACAGGTGAGCTGTGATGAGGGAATGGACTAGAACATCAGCCAAGAGGGAGAAGAGGCCATAATGTATTGAGAGAGAACCTAAAACACTTTGGCATGGATTGAGGGTATGGGAAAAGGAAGAGGGAAGAAGCCAGATGGGCACAAGTGATGAGGTGTATTAATTGAGCATTTACTATACGCGAGGCCCTCCATAAGTGCTTTACACATGTCATCTCATTCCTTCCAAGAAAATGGAAATTCAGGAAGTTTAAGTCTTGCTCAAGGTTACAACAGTATCAAGGGGCAGAGGTGGAAATTGAACCTCTTCTGCTGAATTTAACCACAAATTGAATTTTGGCAATTGCCCTTTCTCCTCCTAAAGTGTCACAAATAGTTAAATCTTGAAATGAAAAAACAAAAAAATTCAGTTGAAAACATTTTATCTGGGATTTAATTCCTTCTAGGCAATCCTTTAAAAAGAGCCAAAATACGCTTAGAAAAAGTCATACATCTATTTGATTATAATGATGATAACACAAAATGGGAGTACTGGTGATGCTCCAATAGGATACATATTCTGTCTCTTCTTGAGAAGAGTCAAGGCTCTCCCAGGGGAGAAAGATACAATTCGGGGAGCCAGAATGACAATGGTTTGGAGCCAAGACATTGCCCGAAGGCTCTGTCGCTAACTGGCTGTGGAGTTTTGGCATCTTACTCAACTGAGATGGGTAGGCCTTCTCATCTGAAAGATGAGGACCATGTCAAAAGTACTTTCATCTGGTAATTATGAGCATTAAATAAAAGGGTACATATAAAGTATATAGCATAGAGTCTAACAAATAATCACTGAATAAACATTAGGTGATATGATTGTTCTACCACGTCAGGTTGAACTGTTCAGTTTAGTTCAGTCGCTCAGTTGTGTCCGACTCTTTGTGACTCCATGAACTGCAGCACGCCAGGCCTCCCTGTCCATCACTAACTCCCGGAGTCCACCCAAACCCATGTCCATTGAGTCGGTGATGCCATCCAATCATCTCATCCTCTGTCGCCCCCTTCTCCTCCTGCCCTCAATCTTTCCCAGCATCAGGGTCTTTTCAAATGAGTCAGCTCTTCACATCAGGTGGCCAAAGTATTGCAGTTTCAGCTTCAACATCAGTTCTTTCAATGAGCACCCAGGACTGATCTCCTTTAGGATGGACTGGTTGGATCTCCTTGCAGTCCAAGGGACTCTCAAGAGTCTTCTCCAACACCACAGTTCAAAAGCATCAATTCTTCTGCACTCAGCTTTCTTAATAGTTCAACTCTCACATCCATACATGACCACTGGAAAAACCATAGCCTCGACTAGACAGACCTTTGTTGACAAAGTAATGTCTCTGCTTTTTAATATGCTGTCTAGGTTGGTCATAACTTTCCTTCCAAGGACTAAGTGTCATTTAATTTCATGGCTGCAGTCACCATCTGCAGTGATTTTGGAGCCCAGAAAAATAAAGTCAGCCACTGTTTCCCCATCTGTTTCCCATGAAGTGATGGGACCAGAAGCCATGATCTTAGTTTTCTGAATGTTGAGCTTTAAGCCAACTTTTTCACTCTCCTCTTTAACTTTCATCAAGAGACTCCTTAGTTCTTCTTCACTTTCTGCCATAAGGGTGGTGTCATCTGCATATCTGAGGTTATTGATATTTCTCCCGGCAATCTTGATTCCAGCTTGTGCTTCATCCAGCCCAGCGTTTCTCATGATGTACTCTGCATATAAGTTAAACGAGCAGGGTGACAATATACAGCCTTGATGTACTCCCTTTCCTATTTTGAACCAGTCTGTTGTTCCATGTCCAGTTCTAACCTTGGCATACAGATTTCTCAAGAGGCAGGTCAGGTGGTCTGGTATTCCCATCTCTTTCAGAATTTTCTATAGTTTATTGTGATCCATATAGTCAAAGGCTTTGGCGTAGTCAATAAAGCAGAAGTAGATGTTTTTCTGGAACTCCCTTGCTTTTTTGATGATCCAGCAGAGGTTAACAATTTGATCTCTGGTTCCTCTGCCTTTTCTAAAACCAGCTTGAACATCTGGAAATTCACAGTTCACGTATAGATGAAGCCTGGCTTGGAGAATTTTGAGCATTACTTTACTAGCATGTGAGATGAGTGCAATTGTGCAGTAGTTTGAGCATTCTTTGGCATTGCCTTTCTTTGGGATTGGAATGAAAACTGACCTTTTCCAGTCCTGTGGCCACTGCTGAGTTTTCCAAATTTGCTGACATATCAAGTGCAGCACTTTCAAGAAATACCTAATATATAAACCTTTTTGAACTAGAAAATGAAGAGGATCATAATATACCCAATATTTATTGTCTTCTCTGTGCCAGTAAGCATTAAGCTGATCCTAATCAACCCAGCAATCCTACAGGGTTGATATTATTATCCCCAATTTTAACTCAAGTGTGCTGTGCCCCAGTCTAAACAAACTGGTAACATAGGCAAAACAGACATTTGTGATAATATATATATATATTTGCTATAATATTGCCAGGTAAAATGAAAAGTATTTTAAGTACCTTGGGATGAGCTAGTAGCAAGTTGGCAGCCTCCTCAAAATATTCCAGGTCCACCTCCTCCAGCTGATTGGGCAGGTCATCATAGGCAAAATATGCTAAAGCCAGCACTGCAAATCCACGGGCAGCCAAAAGACTGGCCCGATATTCAACAAGACCCCCGATGCCCCCTAACAAATCAAGGAGTCCTGGGAATGGGCCTTCCCCTAAGAGCAGCAAAAAGAGAAGAAAATGAGATCAGAAAGAGTATCAGAAGGGCTGAGTAGATAACAACAAAAGTATAAGCTGAGCAGAATGAAACGGCTTGTTACTTTTAAAAGATTGTGGGAAATCCTAGTTCAACAACTGGATGCCCTTTGTTTTTGCTTTTATCCCCACCAACCGTGTTTTCTAGGTCCCCCGAGATGAGTCTCACCTGGAGGCAGGAACAGGGCTGCTCTCACTCGGCCTTCTCGGATAGGCACCCGCTCCAGGTCAGGGCTGGAGAACCAGCGCTGCAGCACCTGGCTGGCCTTGGGCTGAACATTGCCTACCTTGTGTATGTGAACTGAGTCATATAGATCCAGAGTGATCCAGAAGGGTGTGTTCATCACATCCCTCTTAATTAGCCTGGCAAAAGGCCTCTCGGATTGCAGGGACCAGATAAGGCCCATCGGATGGACCCCCATGTAGTGGCCCCCCACGGCAGGATCTCGCTTCAGGTCCAGTTCCCCAGCCTCGTTAGCCCTGTAGAAAGCTCGGGACCGGTATAGATTCCCCTTGTCATCCTTCATGGTCGCTATGAGGGTCACCATCTGCAGTGGGGGCAGGCCTGTCGCTTGGATGTGCACAGGCTCATCCGCCAGGGCACTTGCCGGGGTGACTGTCAGCTGGAACATTGGCAACAGGCAAAGAGACCAAGTGGTGTTTCCTGCAGTGGGAGAGAAGACTTTGAGTTGGAGACTTTGGTTCCAAGGAAGAGGCTCAGACAAGGCTTACACTGGCCCAGAAGACTTCTGGAGATTAGTACAAAATACACAGAACATTTGGAGGAGGGAAAAATAAGGTGTGCAGAGCATACTCATTATTCTCATTTTACATATGAGGAAGGTTAAGTGGCGTGCCCAAGTATTGTAAATAATTAATAGTAGAACTGGAAATTCAAGCTAGTCTTAACACTATAGCCTCCTGTCTTAGCCATTACAGCACTGAAGGAAATCTTATTTTTGTGGTTTTGAGTAAATTGAGCTTCAGTAGATCATTCCCAGGTGACCTGTTTCACAGGTGTTTGTTAGGCTGCAAGGGGTAAAGCAAGATTAAGGATTTCCTGGAAGGATCAGTGCTGCTTTTCTTTTCTTTTTTTTTTTTTCAGTGCTGCTTTTCAATTCCCATATCTACATAAACAAGAAATATGTTATAGTATTATTTCTTTTTCACTTTTTCAAATTTCCAATCCCTCCCTGCCATTGTAAGACCAACCACCAGCTCTTTTCAGAATTCCCATTATTTGTTCTTTTTCAGGGAAAATAAAATTTCATGATCTGCTTCTATGGCTTTCCAGTGGAGTGGTAAATATCAAATGTTGTTTGTAGCAAAGAGAATGAAATATACATTTGGTCAGCCATTTCATACTCTGCCCTTTTATGAGCAAAATTGGGGTATTCTCCTCCCTCACTCTTTTCCTTCTTTCTTTCTCTCCTTTCTTATATAACTCATTCACAAAGGATTTGAACCTGTTTATAGGTAACAGAGACATAATAAAATAAAAATAGGATCTGGGAACATATGAACTAGAATCAGAAACACTGAATGAATGACAACCAAAGGGAAAAAGGCAACCTGTCAGTCATGTTGTTCTAATTATTCTCATAGAAAGGGTTACCAGTTTATCAACGGAAAGGAAAAAGTGAGGCCTTTCCAATATCTTCCTAAAAGAAATTTCTCACATGAGAGTTTGATATAGATATGCATCATTTTCCAACAATATCTTCAGACAAATTGTAGTAATAGGTGTCCCCTCAGAAAGTTTGATCCTCTAAGGGATCCTTGATTTTATTTTATGGAGGAATGCAAAGTGAGGGCTTTAGGCTTTATATTTGTGACCAGAAAAGATTCTGGAGAAAATAAACAGGGTCTGGCAGTGCAGGGGCGGGAGAGGGGTCTTAATGCTCAGTTTTTCACTGTTGAAAGGGGATCTTCAGAGGAAAGAGAGGGTCAAGGAAAAAATGCATTTTGTGCTTCTTTTACGAAAAAGTGATTTCCTGGGAAGTCCCTGGTGGTCCAGTGATTAGAACTCCACTCTCTCAATGCCAAAGGTCTGGGTTCCATCCCTGGTTGGGGAACTAAAATTCCACAAACTTCTCAGCACAGCCAAAAATTTAAAAAGCAAAACAATTTTTAAAAGAAAGTAATTTTCCGCAAAGGACACACTCCCTCGCACCTGTTTCCCCATCAACAACCAGTATTACTGACCATTTGAAAACTCATGATCAATAGAATAATTTGGAATAAATAGAAAGATTGTGAATGTTTTCCTTTAATACCAGCAGAGTTCTACACAGAAGGAGGTTGCATCAGTTCAAACCTCCTGGGTCTTTCATTCATCTTAGGGAGACAGGACATGTAATATGAATAAGAACACCCCATATCCTGTGTGACATTTCAGGGCTCCCTTGGTATTTTCTGATCTGGTCCTTCCTATAACTCTTTGTATCTGCTATTTCTTTCTTCCCAAAAAAGAAATCATTAAGAAGGGGTACTTGAGAGCCTTATTCCACACATTCTTCTTCCTTCTCAAAACTTCCGTATAATAGTGACTCACTACAGATTTTATTTTCAAATAGAATTCATTTGAATTACTTAACATAACTACTCTCCTGCATGCATTCTGCGTCTGGTCTCATTCTCCCAGGTGGATTGCAAACTCAAGGGCAGCAACCATGTGTTAAAACTTTAGGAAATCTTACCAATACTCGTGTAGTAAATTATACATTGTACATACTTCAGAGTTATGAAATTCATAATGGGAGCAAGAAAAAAAAAAGCACCAAACAAGTAATGAAGATACTCTACTTATATAGTGCTTTTGTAATGTAAAATATTAGAGTTTCTTTACAAGTCATGGTCTCTCTTTATCTGAGAATTGCCCCCTAAGCCCAGAGATGGACCATCCATCCTATGTTTATACAATGTGACCTCCTTCCTGGGGGTTGTTGCTGACTGGATCAGGACTGGTCACCTGATTCAAGATATGCCTGGAATGTTCCTCCCTTGCCAATCTGGAATGGGGACTCAGAGCTCACCAGTCCCTTTATCAAGATAAAGACTAAAGGTGAAGCAGAGGTAGCAAAGTTGGGTACCAACTTTGGTAGCAGAGTTGACTTGCGTGGCCTCGCCTTTGACATCCTGAAATTTTGCACCCAAGGTGCCCTCTTACCTCACGCTAGTCCTGTCCCTGGACTCTCTGTGTGAGTGTATCCATAAAGTGCAGACACTGCATCCAGATTATCACAGAAAACCAGCCTTAGGGTAGAGTATGGACATTTGAGGAAAGAGAGACAGAGACAGAAATTAGTTTGTTCCTATCCTGAGAAGCCCCTGAAGAAAGAAGGTCTGCAATTACGGAAATAAGCGTCAGAGGAAAGAAAGATGCCAGAAGATAGGTTTCAGAAGATTTCAGTCTTTGAAAGGAATCTTTCTTAGAATTTTGTTTTGGGGTCTCAGGACTTAGCTGACTATGCTTACTGTTTTATCTCCTAGTTTTTTTGGAGCTCCTGTTAAATGTGTAAAGCTATTGATTCTGAATTGTCAGAAATTCCCTGTAATGGTCATAGTATTCTAGGTCTGGATTTTGCCATTTACACCAAGGTATATGCAAGGGATTAGATTATAATGATAGTACCTGTAAGAACAAGAACACATGAAATAGAGAGATAGAGAGAGATCACTCGGTAAGTCAACAATGTGTGCTTGTGAATGGTGTCTCTGGTTTCTTGGCCACACACAGTAGGAAGAAGCCACGTGATCAGCAATCCCACAGTCACTGCCTTTGGAACGTGGGCTAAACAAAGTCGCCTTTCACAGGCTGATGAGGCAGATCTCCGGAAGATGTGGTAGGGATCCAAGGCAAAGTTTGACAGATTTCCTTTGCAGAACTTAGTTGTAAGCCTCTCGGACCTCAGATTAATCAAACCTCTGTGTCATCTGTTCTTTATATAACACTCTCTTATAAATTCAAGAAACAAGAAAAATCCAAGATTTAAATATTGGGTTGGCAAAAAAGTTCATTTGGGTTTTCCTTAATATCTTACAGAAAACCCAGAATGAAAATTTTGGTCCACCCAATACATGCACATGTATACACACACACACACACACACACACACACACACTTACAAAAGAAGATTTGGGATTCTCAAATCTGGGGTTCTGAGGAACTCTGAGGTTCTGCAAAATGTCATTAGGGTTTCCACAAGAGCTCTTAATTGGAAAAAAAGAGAAACAGTTTTTTTTTTCCATTTATTTTTGTTAGTTGGAGGCTAATTACTTTACAAAATATTGTAGTGGTTTTTGCCATACATTGACATGAATCAGCCATGGATTTACATGTGTTTTTGAACTCCAAGTATGAGGTAAAGGACGGGGCTAAGCAGTTCCATTCCTGGTTGTTTAGCCCCATAGGGTACTATGTGAAAGGACCATAGCCAGAGACCATTCTCAGTTTGAGATGCAATTAGCGGGGGCTTGTGAAGGTTAGTGAGCTCAATGTTTAGTGAAGAGGAGGACACTGTGTTGATGAGTGCCTCTCCTCCTTGAATTACCTCCTCCAAACCCCTCTCTGCTCTGTGGACTGAGATAAAGAAGAGAACAAAGTCTATTGGTGTAACATAGAGGGAAATTTGCTGGTATTACAAGTGGTCCTGTTTCACTGGGCATGATCTTTAACAACTAAAAAACGCAGCAGTGACTCCAGGAAAGGGGAAAAGACAAATCGAATATCACAATTATTTGACAAGTAATGGGGCTGGTTATTTTAAGTGGCCTTTGGAATTCAATTCCCCTCATTTCCCTTTTTTCTGTAATAGGAAACAATTACTGAGCACTTACTAAAGGCTTGTCACTGGGTAATAGGAATCTGCATAGTAAAGCCTTTTCACTTTTCAAGACCCTTTTATGTTTATTATTTCTCTTGACCCTCACAAAAAAATCTATGGGAATAAAAAAAAAATTATTATTATCCTTACATTGTAAATTAGAAAATTGAGCTCAGCTAGTTAAATGACTTACCCAAACTTGCCTATGTTGTTAATGGTGAAGTAAGAATTTTAACCAGTGCCATCCTTCCCTACTTACACACCTTACTTATCTTCCCCAAATGAGGATAGACACGTGAAAGCTCATTCTTTCCCGGGCCCCTTCCTCTTGCTTTTCTTTCCTACTTCTTTCTTGATTTTAACTTCATCTCTTCCTTTCCCCAACTCTGAAGACTTATGTTAAATATTAATATACATCCTGGTATACCCTCTTTCTTGATTATACCTTTATCTTTCCTGTTCCTTAATTCTAAAGCCTTTTGGTTAAATATTAATATATACCGTGATGTGGCGGAACTAGTAATGGAACAGTAGAGTTAAACTTTATAGTCCACAAACCCACATATGCAGGAAATGTAAATTTTTTCTATTTTTCTAGATTCAGAGTAATTTCTATTCCTGACCCAGGTATCAAACCCGGGTCTCCAGCATTGCAGGCAGATTCTTTACTGTCTGAACCAGTGCAGGCCCAATGGGTGGTGCTAGTGGTAGAGAACCTGCCTGCCAATGCAGGAGACTCAAAGAGGTGTGGATTCGATCCCTGAGTTAGGAAGATACCCTGGAGTAGGAAATGAAAACCCACTCCAATATTCTTGCCTGGAATATTCCATGGACAGAGGAGCCTGGCAGGCTGTTGTCCATGGGGTCGCAAAGAGTTGGACACGACTGAGTGACTGAGAATGCTTGATGATGAGCTTACTTGATGATGCATTCTTCTAAACCCATTTTACAATGGATGCCAGGGGTTCCAAATTCGTATACCTATTGGGGTCAGACAGGTAATATAAGTTTATAGATAAAGACCAGAGGTGGACAAAATATAAGACTGTAGTGAACCTAAGACTACCAGCCCATCTATAGGCACTCAAATGTATTATATTAAAAAAAAAAACACATGCATACGAAACCACCCAACAACCACCAAACAAACAAAAATCAATCCAAGGTGTGGACCAAATGAAACACACCCATTTGTGACTTCTGGAATTCAGGTCATCCATTAGGATATTGCACCATAAAGGCCAAGTAAAGATCTTTGTTTTCTCTTCCTGGTGTACTGTCCTTTTCTGAGGCAAAAAGTATCAACTGGCCTCCCTCTGGAGGAAGAAGGAAAACAAGGTAAAATAGAAATACCAAAATATGAGTGACATATCTCAGAGATAGTGTGAAGATAGAACAGAAGACCAGGTGAATTTTTATGGGCTAATAAGATGCAAAATTCCTCAAAATTCAATGGCACAAAATTTCCAGATTTCCTCACTTCCTTGCAGCAGAAGGCAGGACCCTGTATACTGGTAACTGTCAAAGAAACCAAAAGTAGAAAGCAACCGGAGGGCAAAAAACAAGAACTCAGCTGCCTCACATGTGGTGGTAGAGAGGGACCCCTCAGCAAAATGGAAGCAACCTGATAGGGTCTGAAAGCTGAAACCCACATAGCTAAGCAGGTTTCAGACCCCTCCCCCCGCCCCCGCCCAGAGTCCCAGGGTGAAGGGTGGGGATCAAGCCTGCACTATTCGAGACCTTGACCTGTTAGAGGAACGGCAGTCAAGAACTGGCAGGACATCAACACATCAGAAGCAGGAAGCAAAGAGTAAAAGAGAGCAAAGTTCCCATGGAACTTAAAATTACCATCACTAATCAAGAAACAAAGATTCCATTCCCTTTAGAAGCCTGTGGCTTTTCTTTCTTCACCCCAGCACTTCTTCTTCCTAATAAATCCCTGAAAAATATTCCTTGAGTCAAGAAACATCTCTCCGGTAGTCACATTAGGCTGGATCTTGACTTTTGTAGGCAAGTGTGCATTTTGCCTCCAAAGTAAAAGTGAAAGTGTTAGTTGATCAGTTGTGTCCAGCTCTTTGTGACCTCACGGACTATAGCCCACCAGGCTCCTCTGTCCATGAGATTCTCCAGGCAAGAATAGCAAAGTGGGTTTCCATTCCCCTCTCCAGGGTATCTTTCCAACCCAGAGACTGAACCTGGGTCTTCTGCATTGCAAGCAGATTCTTTACCGTCTGAGCCACCAGGAAAGCCCTTTTGCCTCCAAGATAGTTTCCTAAACAGTCTTCCAGATAGCTTGATGTAGCTAGCATCAATCTGCATTTAAACAATAAACCACCTGGGATAGTAAAACCACCTGCTGGTTTTTCAGAGAACTGAGCTACCCACTGAAGTGAACAAAATACGCACAGCAAGACGCAAACAGCCTTCCCGGGTGCCCTGTGGCTGAAATCAAAAAGCAGATCTTTTCTACTTGACTCACCCTGAATTCAGCTGTAGGGAGCAGTCCGGAGCGAGGTGCCTTACTGAGCCAGCGAAGAGCACTAGACACTTGCCTGTTGCTTGCTAATTTAGATCCTTCAAAATACCTCAGCCTACTGGTCAAAGTTGAAACTATCTCCATAGAAACAATCAGCTGACTTTTTTTTTTTTTTAAGTTCTCAGGGGCAGGGTTATCAGCACATGCTGCCACCAGCTCTGGGCAAAGACTCAGTTTAGCTGGCGTGCCTTTCAATCCAAGTGTTTCATAGTGGAGTCTTTCATTTCATCACGTATGTCTGGTTTCTGTGCCTCTTCTCTGAACTTCTCTCGACTCCTAGCTCTCTTCTCCTTTGCTTCAATTCCTTCCCTATCTCCTCCCCTAAGTCAGTAGTCTCTTAGGCAGCACGTTTTTGTTGGTTTTGGAGAAGATGAGTCCCAAACATTCATCTTCAGAGTGGTGTGGTTTTCAGACTCATCTGGAGAGTCAGTTATACACAGACTCAGGGCCCTTTACCTGGAGATTCTGACTTGATAGGTTTTGGTTAAGTTTCTGGGATCTGTACTTTTAACAACAGATTCTAAAACATAGGTTCTAAAACAACAGATTCTAAAACAGTTTGCAAACCACTCTCCCAAGGCAGGGCTGAAGCCCTGTCCATGCAAAAATGCCTCCTCAGGACAAGAATCCCTGATATCCGTTCCACTGTTAATCCTATTAGTCAATGTCTATTGTCAAAATGTACAAATGAACCAAACTGCAGACTGCGTCTCCAGGTTGTGAGTTCCCTGAGGGAGGGTACCACATCTTCTCATTTTTGCATCTCTTGCAGCCAGCGAAGTGTAGCTAGCCTCTGGAATCAGAGAACCATGATTGGAACCCTGATTCCTTTACATCTGTCATTGTGATTGACCTCAGACAAATTACTGACCTTTCCTTGGACTTCAGCTTTCTAATTTGTGAAATGTGAATGGTATGATAAAATATATTGAAAGTGAAATGTAAGCCTTGAGGAGAAGGGGTAAATATTGGGAGTCATGAGCAAACTGGAACATCTGGAACAAGAGGAGGCTGTTTTGGCACACAGCTCTTACATTGGATGAGAGGTACCTTGGTAGGATAGCAAAGCTCCCAGCTGAGTGACTAATTCCCAGGACTAGATCCAAGGATGGGGTTTGACTGAGGAGAAACACATAGAAATAGAGTGCTGTTTTTACTTAGACTCCAACAGAAGCACAGAGACTTCCCCAGTGGTCCAGTGGCTAAGGCTCAGCCCTCCAATGTAAGGTATGCTGGTTTGATCCCTGGTCAGGGAAAGACAATCCCACATGCCTTGGAGTATGGTGAAAAATAAATAAATAAATAAGAGAAGCACAAGAAACAGGGCTCCAGTTGTTCTTGTTGTTGTTCAGTCACCAATTCGAATCTGACTCTTTGCAACCCCATGGACTGCCCCATGCCAGGCTCCCCTGTCCTTCACTATCTCCCAGAGTTTGCTCAGATTCATGTCCATTGAGTTGGTAATGCCATCTAACCATCTCATCCTCTGCTGCCCCCAACTACTTTAACCTTCAATCTTTTCCAATATCAGGGTCTTTTCTAAGGAGTCAGCTCTTTGCACTAGGTGGCCAAAGTATTGGAGCTTCAGCATCAATCCTTCCAATGAATATTCAGGGCTGATTTCCTTTAGGATTGACTGCTTTGATCTCTTTGTAGTCCAAGGGACTCTCAAGGGTCTTCTCCAACACAACAGTTCAAAAGCATCAATTCTTCAGTTCTCAGCTTTCTTTATGGTCCAACTCTCACATCCATACATGACTACTGGAAAAATCTTAGCTCTGACTATATGGACCTTTGTCAGCAAAGTGATGCCTCTACTTTTTAATATGCTGTCTAGGTTGGTCATAGCTTTCCTTCCAAGGAGCAAGCATCTTCTAATTTCATGGCTGCAGTCACCATCCACAGTGACTTTGTAGCCAAAGAAAATAAAATATGTCACTGCCTCCACTTTTTCCCATCTATTTGTCATGAAGTGATGGGAGCAATTGCCATGATCTTAGTTTTTTGAATGTTGAGTTTTAAGCCAGTTTTTTCACTCGCCACTTTCAAACCCATATCAAGAGGCTCTTTAGTTCCCCTTCACTTCCTGCCATTAGAGTGGTTTCATCTGCATATCTAAGTTGTTTATATTTCTCCCAGCAATCTTGATTCCAGCTTGTGATTCACCTAGTCTGGCATTTTGCATGATATACTCTGCATATAAGTTAAATAAGCAGGATGACATACTTGACGTACTCCTTTCCAAATTTTGAACCAGTCGACTGTTTCATGTCCAGTTCTATTGACCTGCATATAGGTTTCTCAGGAGGTAAGTAAGTTGGCCTGGTACTTCCATCTCTTTAAGAATTTTCCACAGTTTGTTGTGATCCACACTGTCAAGGGCTTTAGTGTAGCCAATGAAGCAGAAGTAGATGTTTTTCTGGAATTTCCTTGCTTTCTCTATGTTCCAATGAATGTTGGCAATTTGATCTCTGCTTCTTCTGCCTTTTTTAAGCCAGACTGTACATTTGGAAGTTCTTGGTTCGTGTACTGCTGAAGCCTAGCTTGAAGGATTTTGAATATAACCTTGCTGGCATGTGAAATGAGTGTAATTGTATGCTAGTTTGAACTTTCATTTGGCATTGTCCTTCTTTGGGATTGGAATGAAAACACCTTTTCAAGTCCTGTGACCACTGCTGAGTTTTCCAAATTTGCTGGCATATTGAGTGCAGCACTTGAACAACATCATTTTTTTAGGATTTAAAATAGCTCAGCTGGAATTCTATCACCTCCACTAGCTTTATTCATAGTGATGCTTCCTAAGGCCCACTTGACTTCACACTCCAGGATGTCTGGCTCTATGTGAGTGACCACACCATCATAGTTATCATCCAGATCATTAAGACCTTTTTGTTTAGTTCTTCTGTGTATTCTTGCCACCTCTTCTTAATATCTTCTGCTTCTGTTAAGGTCTTTGCTGTTTCTGTCCTTTATATTGCCCATACTTGCATGAAATATTCCCTTGATATCTCCGGTTTTCTTGAGGAGATCTCTAGTCTTTCCCATTCTATTGTTTTCCTCTATTTCTTTGCATTGTTCATTAAGAAAGCCTTCTTTTATCTCTCCTTGCTAGTCTCTGGAACTCTGTATTCAGTTGAGTATATTTTTCCCTTGTCTTTCGCTTCTCTACTTTCCTCAGCTACTTGTAAGCCCTCTTCAGACAACCACTTTGCCCTCTTGCATTTCTTTTTCTTTGGGATGGTTTTGGTCACTGCCTCCTGTACAATGTTATGAACCTCCATCCATAGTTCTTCAGACACTCTGTCTACCAGATCTAATCCCTTGAATCTATTCGTCACCTTCACTGTATAATCATAAGGGATTCGAGTTAGGTCACAGCTGAATAGCCTAGTGATTTTCCCTATTTTCTTCAATTTAAGCCTGAATTTTGCAATAAGGAGCTCATAATTTGAGCCACAGTCAGCTCCAGGTCTTGTTTTTGCTGACTGTATAGAGTTTCTCCATCTTCAGCTGCAAAGAATAAAATCAATCTGATTTCAGTATTGACCATCTGGTGATGTCTACATGTAGACTCATTTCTTGTGTTTTTGGAAGGGGGTGTTTGCTATGACCAGTGCATTCTCTTGACAAAACTGTTATCCTTTGCCCTGCTTCATTTTATAAGCACAGCCAAACTTACCTGTTATTCCTGGTATCCCTTGACTTTCTACTTTTGCATTCCAATCCCCTACAAGGAAAATGACTTTTTTTTAATGTTAGTTCTACAAGGTATTATAGGTCTTCATTGAACCACTCAGGTTCAGCTTCTCTGGCATCAGTTGGCATCAGTAGACATGTATTACTGTGATGATGAATGGTTTGCCTGGAAACAAACTGAGATCATTCTGTCGTTTTTGAGGTTGTACCCAGGTACTGCATTTTGGACACTTGTTGATTATAAGGACTACCCAACAAAGGTCTGTCTAGTCAAAGTTTTGGTTTTTCCAGTAGTCGTGTATGGACATGAGAGTTGGACTATAAAGAAAGGTGAGTGCTGAAGAATTCATGCTTTTGTACTGTGGTGTTGGAGAAGACTCGAGAGTCCCTCGGATAGCAAGGAGACCCAACCAGCCCATCCTAAAGGAATATTCATTGGAAGGACTGATGCTGAAGCTGAAACTCCAATAATTTGGCCACATGATGTGAAGAACTGATTCACTGGAAAAGACGCTGATGCTGGGGATAATCAAAGGCAGGAGGAAAAGGGGATGACAGAGGATGAGATGGTTGGATGGCATCACCGACTCTATGGACATGAGTTTGAGTAAGCTCCGGGAGTTGGTGATCGGACATAACTGGGCGACTAAATTGAACTGAACTGAACATTTCTTCTAAGGAATTCTTGCCCACAGCAGTAGATATAATGGTCATCTGAATTAAATTCATCCATTTTAGTTGACTGATTCCTAAGATATCAGTGTTCAATCATGCCATCTGCTTGACCATGTCCAGTTTACGTTGACTCATGAACCTAACATTCCAGGTTCCTGTGCCATATTGTTCTTTACAACATGGTACTTTCCTTTCACCACCAGACACATCCAGAACTGAGCATTCTTTCCATTTTGGCCCAGCCACTTCATTCTTTCTGGAGCTATTAGTAATTGCCCTGTGCTGTTCCCAGTAGTTTATTGGACACCTTCTGACCTTGGAGGCTCATCTTCTGGTATCATATCCTTTTGCCTTTTCATATTGTTTATGGGGTTCTTGAGGCAAGAATCCTGGAGTGGTTTGCCGTTCCCTCCTTCACTGGACCACATTTTTTCAGAACTCTCCACTGTGACCTGTCTGTCTTGGTTGGCCCTACATGGCATGACTCATAGCTTCCATGAGTTATACAAGCCCCTTCACCACCACATGGCTGCGATCCCTGCAGTGGACCAGAGATTGAGGTATTGCAGATCTGAGATGGATAGTGCTGACGGTAGCGCAACAGTGTGAAAGTGCTTAAAGCCACTGTATAATGCAGCATATATTCATCTAAAAATGCCTAAAATGGCAAATTTTATGTTTTATCTATTTGCCACAATAAGAAAAAAGCCAGGATCTTCTATAAAGTTTTATTCATACAGTTTAAAAAATTAAATAAAATTAATATGGAATTAATTTCTGTTTTAACTCTAGCAACATTAGTATGCCAGAATTGGAGGGATTTTTTGTTTTACTGTATTTTTTAGATTTTATCATATAGTTTAATTTAGTCTTAAATGTTTCTAGTTCTTCTGATAGGTAAAATGCCAAATATATGTATATGTGTGTATATATATAAACACATATGAAAGTGAAAGTGAAAGTCACTCAGTCATGTCCAGCTGTTTGCGACCACATGAACTATACAGTCTATGGAATTCTCCAGGCCAGAATACTGGAGTGGGGAGCTGTTCTCTTTTCCACAGGAACTTCCCAACCCAGGGATCGATCCCAGGTCTCCTGCATTGCAGGAGAATTCTTTGCCAACTGAGCCACCAGGGAAGCCCTTTATATATATGTACACACACATACATATATATGAAGAACTTGTTTGGATTGAAAATATCTACTATAATATAGACAAGATGCAATATACTAAATATTAATAAAAATCCAGGATGTATTAAAAAAAAATTACCAGGAAAAATGTAATACCCAGGATAGAGCAACTAGCTTTTAAAAAGAGATAATTTCTGTCCTAATTAAACTACTGTAGGAAAGAAGGAAAATTTCTGAATTCTTTTTATGAAATAAGTACAAAATTGACATAATACCTGATCCCCCAAAAGA
The DNA here is from genome assembly GCF_019320065.1 of Cervus canadensis. NCBI lineage: Eukaryota > Metazoa > Chordata > Mammalia > Artiodactyla > Cervidae > Cervus > Cervus canadensis. The sequence continues at coordinate 23,898,549 of NC_057415.1, forward strand.
ACCCACAAAAAAAGTTTGATCTTATTTAATGTTAGAATTGGGATTAGATCTTAGTTCCTCACCAGGGAGCGAACCTGCATCTCCTGCAGTAAAAGCATAGAGTCTTAACCACAGGACCACCAGGAAAGTTCCTAGAGAGGTACTCTGACTGGCCAGGTCTGGGAAATGTGAAAACTTCTATGAGTGAAAGAGGAAGGAGGCTAACAGCCCCATTCATACTGAATGGAATGTTTTTACTCTAAACAGAAGGTATCAAAAGCAGAGAAAATAAAGAGGTTAGGCAGATAAAACTGAAGTGTCCTCATGTTACTTCTATTATTCTATATTGGCTCCCCATCATACCTACAAAATGATTCAGAATACTTTCCTACTGATTCCTCTTCACCTTGATTATCCATCATGTGAAAATTATATGAAATCCGAATTTCAGTGTTCACAAATAAAATTTAATTGGAACATGGATACAATCATTCATTACGTCCTATCTAAGGCTGCTTTTGTGCTATAACGGTAGGAGTGAATAAAAGTGACAGAGACCTTATGGACTACAGAGTCAAAAATATTTACTACCTAGTACTTTGCTAGAAAGAGTCTTATTGTTGTTCAGTTGCTAAGCCATGTCCAACTCTGCAACCCCACGAACTGCAGCACACCAGGCTTCCCTGTCCTTCACTGTCTCTTCTGGAGTCTGCTTAAACTCATGTTCATTGATTCAGTGATGCCATCCAATAATGTCATCCTCTGTTGCCCCCTTCCCTGCTGGCCCCCAATGTGGAAGCACATAATCCACACCATCATAACCATCAAAACTACTTTCCTAAACTGAAAATTCTGTGAATCTTAGATTGCTCCTCTTGAAAAATGCTATACATGTTTAGACACATAAAAATATTTTCTTTAGCTAGCTTTTGTTAAATTATTGATTGTAGGCTCATTCAATGTTACCTCCATAACTGCTTCCATATTGTCTTAATATATTTTTTACTCACGTCTAGTTTTCCAAACCAACAAAGTAACCATGAGCATATTATTTTTCTTTCTTTTTAAAAATGCTTATTTATTTATTTGGCAGCTCTGGGACTTAGTTACAGTATGTGGGATCTTCAATTTTCGCTGTGGCACGTACGATCTTTCTACTTGCAGCATGCAAACTCCTAGTTGCAGCATGTGGGATCTAGTTCCCTGACCAGGGAATGAATGCAGGCACCTTGCTTTGGGAGCATGGAGCCTTAGTCACTGGACAACTAGGGAAGTCTCACGAGCATATCTTCAAATATGAGAAAACTAAGCATATTTTTAAAATTATTTTATTCAAGTATAGTTGATTTACAATGTTGTGCTAAAAAGCATATTAATTTGGGTTTTAAGAAATCCATTTGCCAGCACCTGGTTCTATTGTTCCATGAAAATCAAGTGAAGGTCTGGTAAAGCATCCTATTCCTTCTCTATTTCTAGGAATATTTGCTCTTCTCAGAGATGACTGGTCACAACCGGAATAAGGTGTTTCCTGAGAAACTTCTGGATTTCCTTCCAAGAATGTTCATGTCCAGCTGCGTGTGGGAAAAGGAATTGCCTCCTCGGTGCATGGAGAAGTGGAGACTAGAGATCCTGGAGGCATAGCACAGGGGGGTGGGGGGAGGCTGCGTCACGTGGCCCACTCCAAAGTAAGACAGCAGAGTCCTGTTGTTCCTCCCACGTCTCCTCAGCTGTTCTGTGCTTGCTCTGCCTATGTTTTCCTACTGACATTCTTATCTTCTCCCACGATGAAGAGAAAATGTCCCTGGGTCTTTTCAATGGGGAGAAAAGAAGTCTCACTGGTTTCAGCTCTAGTTTCCTCAAATATGTGCTATAACCTTACTAATCCTAAGGCACTGATGGATAGGAGAGGAGGAGAGACTGGCAAGGGCTGATTTATCTGATCATGATATATCTGTGGAATGTCAACAGCAAAGCTGGGCTCATTAATAAGCACAGTGGCTGTGACTTATTTTAGGTGAATAGCCAGGGAAAGGCCAATCTCTGCTCCTTTCATATGGAGACTACCCCAATGCCTGGCCCAAGGACCTGTAAAAAATTAATACAGAAACCTCAAGTAACTATTAATACAACCCGGAGACCAGTAGGGGGACCTCTCATTTCTGCAACGATGGCAAACCCAACAGGTAGAAAGGCTCCTCTTCTTTCCAGCAAGGACTCAGTCAATGAAAAGTCTTGGGTTCTTTGCTCACTGTAAGCCCTCCCATCTTCCTTTTCCCCTCCAGGAAATCCTTCCCTTGCTGTCAGGGACTTGCATGTGGTTCACCATGGTTCCAGATCCCAACTTGCAATTTCTGCTGATCCTGAATAACCTCATCTTTGCTGGAAGAATATCTGACATCCTATTTGTTTTAGGTCAACATTTGGTGGCCTATACAAAGACCAGAGAGCTTCCCTGTGGCTCAGTGGTAAAGAATCTGCCTGCAATGCAAGAGACCTGGGTTCCATCTCTGGGTCAGAAAGATCCCCTGGAGAAGGAAATGGCAATCTGGGGAACCCCATGGATAGAGGAGCCTGGCAGGCTACAGTCCACAGGGACATGACTTAGCAACTAATCCACCACCACAAGGACCAGAGGAAACCCCCAAAGACTTTAGGGCTAATGAGCAAAGAAGTGCTGCTGCTGCTGCTAAGTCACTTCAGTCGTGTCCGACTCTGTGTGACCCCATACACGTCAGCCCACCAGGCTCCCCCATCTCTGGGATTCTCCAGGCAAGAACACTAGAGTGGGTTGCCATTTCCTTCTCCAATGAGTGAAAGTGAAGTTGCTTAGTCGCGTCTGACTCTTAGCGACCCCATGGACTGCAGCCTACCAGGCTCCTCCATCCATGGGGTTTTCCAGGCAAGAGTACTGGAGTCAGGTGCCATTGCATTCTCTGGCAAAGAAGTGATGTATCCACAACTGAGCCCTTTATTGCTCATTCCTTTTCTCACTGACCCTGCACATCTTTCTCCTGATTCAAGCCTTTGTATTCTGTGGACTAAGAATGCTGTCTGCCACATCAGTAGAAAAAGGATGTGGTGGCCATCAAGCCATTAGCCACTACAGCCCCTCCTCCGACAGACAACCCCGAGGGAACTCAGGATGGAAGCAAACAGGATGCTGATCCTAGATAGCTGATGTGTATATCAAAGGAATTATTTCAGTGAACCCAGATTCTTTTCTCTTCCTATATGTGACTTCACTTTCACTTTTCACTTTCATGCATTGGAGGAGGAAATGGCAACCCACTCCAGTGTTCTTGCCTGGAGAATCCCAGGGACAGGGGAGCCTGGTGGGCTGCCATCTGTGGGGTCACACAGAGTCGGACATGACTGAAGCGACTTAGCAGCAGCAGCAGCAGCATGTAGAAAAGTACAAATTCATTAATTTGAGATGACTGGTTTTCTTTAATAAATAGTAATCTTTTGATCAGTGAAACCTGGCTTGCAAAAACCTGGTTTTTGTTGAAAAACTCTTACATATCCTGGCTTCTCCCTTACCTCTAGAGAGCAGTCCCTCAGAGTGATCTGAGAAGCTGCCCCCCCCCCACCCCGCTTAAAAGTCCTCAGTTTGTCCACCAATTAAAACATAATTCTCAACTTTCAGGTTGTGCTTTTCTTTTTTTCAGTTGACCCCTGTTTGTACTTGAAGCTCTTCAGGTTGTATTAGGGATGTGTTTTTAGGTTTCACTCTTTCTGGTTAAAGCCTTGTTCTGTATGCAAGTACTCTTTTGGCAGTTCAATCTTATTCTGAGATCAGACTGCTTCAACTGAAATTGGCTGAGCAGCTATCAGCCCAGTTCCTTCAGGCACAGGGGTTATTTCACTGAAACAGTCAGTTCACTGAAACTGAACCATCAACCTGTACCTTTGGAATGGGCGTGGTTTCATAGGAATTAGCTGAGAAGCCTTCGGCCTGGCTCCTCCAGGACCAAGCTGCTCCCTCAGGACTGGCGGGTATTAGGCCTGCAGACAGTTTGAGCTGCAAGCTGTTAAAACTGAGCTGTTTAAAATATAAATTGTTTAAGCTGTTGGGAAATTATTCTTTTTTCTAGAGAAAAAGTCTCTGAGAAATGGTATCCTAGTTATCTACATATCTTGAGGGCACCCCCCCCCCACACACACACACACTGAGATTCCAGGAAATTTTAAGTTTAAAATCTTTATTTTTCCTCATGCTAATGGACTGACCTAACCAAAGGCAATTCAGAATATCAATGGCCATTATGGGTAACCTTTGAAATTCCTAAACTTAATTTTCTTAAAACCAAACTGGAATACAATAGCGCAAAAATCTTTAGAACTGAGTGAAATGCCTATTTTGAATGGTATTTGGGGATGATGGCATAAATTTTAGATATTGCATCCAGACAAGAAAATTAAAGCATAACATACTCCCTGTCAGAGCTGGGCCCTCCCTATGTGCAGTTTGCATCTGCATTATCCATTAACCAGACCGCCTCAAGGCAGGAATGCCCACTTGACTGTAAAAATTAACCTTTTCCCTTCTTCATATACCAGCAATGTCACTCCTTAAAAGATAACATTCCTTTCCTAGTCCTAGAAGAGATCATGGGGACCCATTGCTGGCTTTGTATAGTATTTGTCTGGACTGTGTATCGCTGATGAATTTTACATAAAACATCAATGTGCCACTTTGATGTATGATCTTTTGTTTCAAGAATGTATGTAACTGGGCCTTTGACCTCTAAACAAGAAGAACAGTCTCAGAAAGTCTGTCTCCTGGGTTATAATCCTCAGGTTGGCTTCAGTAAAATTTTCTATTTCTCCTGAAGATTAACTATTGATTAATTTTTCATTCACAGAGACTTCCCAACATTATCAGAAGTCTAAAACTGCCTTTCTGAAAAACAAGATTTTAAGATTAACCAAGGCAAATGAAATATTTTAAAAAGATAAAATGATGCCTGAGACCTCAGGTTCTTCATTGGCTTCTTTGTCTCAGGCTCTGACTCTGATGGGGGCTTCCCAGGTGGTGCTAGTGGTAAAGAACCCACCTGCCAATGCAGGAGATGTAAACACGCAGGTTCGATCCCTGGGACGGTAAGATCCCCTGGAGGAGGGTACAGCAACCCTCTCCATTATTCTTGCCTGGAGAATCCCATGGACAGAGGAGGGTGGCAGGCTATAGCCCATAGGGTCACAAAGAGTCGGACTTGGCTAAAGTGATGTAGCGTGCACAGAAGCTGCCTCTGATGCCATCTTGTCTTCCTCCCTCACCTCCCAGGCTCTGCCCTGGGCACCACCTTCTTTCTTTCCTGTGATGCCACCTACATTGCTTCTATACCCTCAATTTTTCTATACTAATTCTCTCATTTAATTTTCTTTTTGCCTGAAACCCTCCCCACCTTTTCTCTCTAAACTTATCAAAGCTCAGTTCAGTTCAGTCGCTCAGTTGTGTCTACGACCCCATGGACTGCAGCATGCCAGGCCTTCCTGTCCATCACCGACTCCCGGAGCTTGCTCAAACTCATGTCCATCAAGTTGGTGAAGCCATCCAACCATCTCATCCTCTGTCGTCCCCTTCTCCTGCCTTCAGTCTTTCCCAGCATCAGGGTCTTTTCAAATGAGACAGTTCTTCGCATCAGGAGGCCAAAGTATTGGAGTTTCAGCTTCAGCATCAGTCCGTCCAATGAATATTCAGGGCTGATTTCCTTTAGGATTGAATGGTTGATCTCCTTGCTGTTCAAGGACCTGGTGTCTGGGAAGGGAAACATCTTCCAGGGAGTGTTAATATGGACGTCGTAAGAAGGGAGTCTTTTATCAAAGCTAGTCCCTTTAAAACTAAGCCTTCTGAGGATGCAGAACCTTTATTTATATTTCCTGAACTAAAGCTGAACTGTGAGCCATAGTCAAAGATTTCCCCAAAATAACCGAAGATCCTTACAAATTTTGTGAAAAATTTAACATCGTTATTCAAACTTATCAACTTTGTTTTTCTAACTTACACCTACTACTTTCATATGCTTGTCAGTAAAGGTCAAGCCCAGGATAGATAAAAATCCCCAAATGGGAAAATCCTGAGATTTCCCTCTGATGGAGACAATTTTCAAACACTGAGGCATGGGGAAGTAATTTTGGCTTATACACAGCAGCCTGAACTTTGTATGAACTAGAACAGCTTGTTATACACACACAGCATATCTGCTTTAACCATCAAGGTAAAGAATATCTGTTTTGAAGATAAGGGGAAAAACTCCCTTCTTACGACATCCATATTAACACTCCCTGGAAGATGTTTCCCTTCCCAGACACCAGGTCCTACTGCCTCACTCTCTATATACTAAATCTATTTTGGAAACTTGAAGGAATATCCCCCTGTCATGTTTGATGTATGTTCTCTGTTCTGATAAAGTATATAACTATACTAAAAACCATTTTTCAAGCAAGCAGTTTCTCAGAGTAATCTGACAGGTTGTCTCCTGGGTTATAGTCCTCAGTTTGGCTCAAACAAAACTCCTTTCTATTCCTATTACAAGTGGTTTATTGATTATTTCCATCAACACCTAAGATTACAACACAGAGACCAACCTACTAACTTATATGATCTAATTTGGGCAATTGCTAGGTGACTTTTTCAAAGCCTGTTGATTGGAACAAAATTCAGACTTTTTACATGAAAACCCGATGAATCTGCTCATGACTATTACAATTAACTTCAGATTATTTTAAAAGAAAATTCTGATCTTTTAGAGGTTGATTCCACCCAGATAGCTTTAACTCTATGTTTATTAATGGACTAAACCAGAATATTTCCTTCCTAGTAAAAAGAACCAAGATGGAACGGGAGACTAGAATTTTCCACTCCAGAGTTTAGTTAATCTAGCAAACTCTCTCTCTCACACTCAAATGAGTCACCAAAATGAAAGACTACCGAAATTCTTAAACTCCAGCAAATGACAGTCCCTAAGTGAAAACCAAAACCCTCTTAGTTTTAAACACGTTCTACCCTCTAGCCAGTCTTTCCAATGTTCTCCCAGTTCTCAATAATAGGGTTTGGGGGGTACTACAGGGGTTCCTTCCCACCTTCCCTCTTAATAGAATGGGAGAAACATTTCCTCAGATTGGGGATGGGTCTCTTCCTGTTCTAAGTAACACCAGAACCACAATCTTGGTGCTCAGCACCACTACTATAAAGTAGCCCCTGCCTCGGAGTACTAAAACAATTCAAATATGGGATCTCTAGTGAACCCCAAAGAGCTTCCTGTCTCAACCTATTCCCTTTTGTTTAGGCCCTTTGAGAGATACACACCCTTTTCTCCTTAGCTCCTCTACCCTTAGCCATTTATTAGGTCGAGGCTTCCTAGATAAGCATCATGCCAGAATTTCTTTATCCCAAAAAGGGAAAATTATTCTAGCATTTGACAGTAGTCATCAAAGTAACCAACCACATAAATTAAATGACCCTTTGACATCTTTTCATTGCTTCAGCTCTGAGTCCTAGAGCTGATTCTCAAAACACTGATTATTTGTTCTATTGAATTAGCTACCACTTTCCTATGGACAAAATTCTGTAACTGACATGGGCAAAATTTACAGCACACCTCCCATCATGATTCAGATAGGTCCCTCAAAACCTTTTTCTGGAATTAATCAATACCTTTTAAGTAAAGAAGCCCTTAATAGAAGACTGCAAGTCTCAAGACCTCATTATCCCTTGTACTAGTCTTTCTAATATTTCTACTTGACCTGTGAGAAAACCTAGGACCCCAGAATGGATGTTCACCCAGAATCTCCAGGTAGTAACAACACATCCCTCGATGCCCTGTTGTCCCTAACTCTTATATGCTACTAATATAACTGTCACTAAGTAAACTCTTTACCATAACTGATCTATGCAGTGCATTCTCTAGTGCTCCAGCTGATGAAGCCACCCATTAACTTCTGCCTTTATTTGGAAAGAAAAAGAATTCACCTGAACACTAATGCCTCAGGTTTTACTAAGAGTCCTTATTTCTCAATTTCTGAAGGCTGGTCTGGATGACAGAATATGTGGATGATTTGCTTCTTTGCTCTTCTTCTCAAGCCTCCTCAAAGAAAGACAGCATACACTTGCTAAAGTATTAGCTTCAAAGGGACATAAAGCCACCAAAACTTCAAAGGAAAAGTACAGTTTGTCCAAACCCAGGTGTATATTTAGGGCATCTGATATGAGAACAGGGACTACACGTAGATCCAGATAGACTTTACAGTGTTCAGAGTTTCCCCAAACCCCAAACTAAACACCACTGTGACATTTTCTTGCGATAGTTGTTTATGCTGAAGTTAGATTTCAAATTTCTCTCTTATGGCCAAATCTCTTTGTGTTTTATTCAAGAATAACAACCCCAGCCCAATTTAAGAGGAAAAACCAGAAGACATAGCTTCTAAGGCCTTAAAGGAGAGCTTGATGAACTCACCTGCCCTGGGGAATTCTAATGATCAGACTCCCTTTTACCTTTTTTGAAAAGGAAGGAGATGCCCTTGGGGTACTCACCCCAAAACACAAGGACCACCACTGACCCTTAGGGTATTCTAGCCAGCAGCTGGATCCTGTGACATAGGGATACCCTCCTTGCCTTAGAGTGATTCAGTTCAGTTCAGTCACTCAGTCGTATCCAACTCTTTGCGACCCCATGGACTGAAGCACTCCAGGCTTCCCTCTCCATCACCAACTCCTAGAGTTTACACAAACTCACACCCATTGAGTCGGTGATGCCATCCAACCATCTCATTCTCTGTCATCACCTTCTCCTCCCGCTTTCAATCCTTCTCAGCATCAGGGTCTTTTCAAATGAGTCAGTTCTTCACATAGGTGGCCAAAGTATTGGAGTTTCAGCCTCAGCATCAGTCCTTCCAATGAATATTCAGGACTGATTTCCTTTAGGATGGACTGGTTGGATCTCTCTACTGTTCAAGGGACTCTCAGGAGTCTTTTCTAACATGGTAATACAAAAACATCAATTTTTCAGCACTCAACCTTCTTTACAGTCCAATTCTGATATCCATACATGACTACTGGAAAAACCATAGCTTTGACTAGACAGACCTTTGTTGGCAAAGTAATGTCTCTGCTTTTTAATGTGCTGCCTAGGTTGGTCATAACTTTTCTCCAAAGAGGAGAAAGCAAGTTCTTTTCATTTCATGGCTGCAGTCACCATCTGCAGTGATTTTGGAGCCCTGAAAAATAAAGTCTGCCACTGTTTCCATTGTTTCCCCATCTATTTGCCATGAAGTGATGGGACCAGATGCCATGATCTTAGTTTTCTGAATGTTGAGTTTTAAGCCAAGTTTTTCACTCTCCTCTTTCATTTTCATCAAGAGGCTCTTTAGTTCCTCGCTTTCTGCCATAAGGGTGGTGTTATCTGCATAGCTGGCGTTATTGAAATTTCTCCTGGAAATCTTGACTCCAGCTTGTGCTTCATCCAGTCCAACATTTCTCATGATATACTCTGCATATAAGTTAAATAAGCAGAGTGACAATATACAGCCTTGATGTACTCCTTTCCTGATTTGGAACCAGTCTGTTGTTCCATAACCACTTCTAACTGTTGCTTCTTGACCTGCATACAGATTTCTCAGGAGGCAGGTCAGGTGATCTGGTATTCCCATCCTTTAAATAATTTTCCAGAGTTTGTTGTGATCCACACAGTCAAAGGCTTTGGCATAGTCAATAAAGCAGAAGCAGATGTTTTTCTGGAACTCTCTTGCTTTTTTGATGATCCAGATGTAGGCAATTTGATCTCTGGTTCCTCTGCCTTTTCTAAATCCAGCTTGAACATCTGGAAGTTCACGATTCATGTACTATTGAAGCCTGGCTTGGAGAATTTTGAGCATTACTTTGCTGGCATGTGAGATGAGTGCAATTGTGCAGTAGTTTGAGCATTCTTTGGCATTGCCTTTCTTTGGGATTGGAATGAAAACTGACCTTTTCCAGTCCTGTGGCCACTGCTGAGTTTTCCAAATTTGCTGGCATACTGAGTGCAGCACTTTCACAGCATCATCTTTTAGGATTTGAAATAGCTCAACTGGAATTCCATCATCTCCACTAGGTTTGTTTGTAGGGATGCTTCCTAAGGCCCACTTGACTTCGTATTCCAGAATGTCTGGCTCTCGGTGAGTTATCATACTGTTGTAATTATCTGGATTGAGATCTTTTTTGGATAGTTCTTCTGTGTATTCTTGCCACCTCTTCTTAATATCTTCTGCTTCTGTTAGGTCCAAACCATTTCTGTCCTTTATTGTGCCCATCTTTTCATGAAATGTTCCCTTGGTAGCTCTAATTTTCATGAAGAGGTCTCTAGTGTTTCCCACTCTATTATTTTCATCTATATCACTGCACTGATCACTGAGGAAGGCTTTCTTATCTCTCCTTGGAACTCTGCATTTAAACAGGTATATCTTTCCTTTTCTCCTTTGCCTATCACTTCTCTTCTTTTCATAGCTATTTGTAAGGCCTCCTCAGACAACCATTTTGCCTTTTTGCATTTCTTTTTCTTGGGGATGGTCTTGATCACTGCTTCCGGTACAATGTTATGAACCTCTGTCCATAGTTCATCAGGCACTCTGTCTATCAGATCTAATCCCTTGAATCTATTTCTCACTTCCACTATATAATTGTAAGGGATTTGATTTAGGTCATACCTGAATGGTCTAGTGGTTTTCCCTTTCTTCAATTTAAGTCTGTATTTGGCAATAAGGAGTTCACGATCTGTGCCACAGTCAGCTCTTGGTCCTGTTTTTGTTGACTGTATAGAGCTTCTCCATCTTTGGCTGCAACAAATATAATCAATCTGATTTCAGTGTTGACCATATGGTGATGTCCATGTGTAGAGTCTTCTCTTGTGCTGTTGGAAGAGGGTGCTTGCTATGACCAGTGAGTTCTCTTGGCAAAACTCTATTAGCCTTTGCTCTGCTTCATTCTGTACTCAAAGGCCAAATTTGCCTGTTACTCCAGGTATTTCTTGACTTCCTACTTTTGCACTCCAGTCCCCTATAATGAAAAGAACATCTTTTGGGGTGTTAGTTCTAGAAGGTCTTGTAAGTCTTCATAGAACTGTTTAACTTCAGCTTCTTCAACATTACTGGTTGGGGCACAGACGTGGATTACTGTGATACTGAATAGTTTGCCTTGGAAATGAACAGAGATCACTCTGTCGTTTTTGAAATTGCATCAAGTACTGCATTTCACACTCTTGTTGACTATGATGGCTACTCTTTCTTCTAAGGGATTCTTGCCCACAGTAGTAGATATAATGGTCATCTGAGTAAATTCACCCATTCCAGTCCATTTTAGTTCACTAATTCCTAAAATGTCAATGTTCACTCTTGTCATCACCTGTTTGACCACTTCCAGTTTGCTTTGATTCATGCACTTAACATTCCAGGTTTCTATGCAATATTGCACTTTATAGCATTGGACTTTACTTCCATCACCAGTCACATCCACAACTGGGTGTTGTTTTTGCTTTGGCTCTGTCTCTTCATTCTTTCTGGAGTTATTTCTCCACTATCTCCACTAGCATATTGGGCACCTATTGACCTGGAGAGTTCATCTTTCAGTGTCCTCCTATCATTTTGCCTTTTCATTTGTTTATGGGGTTTTCAAGGCAAGACTACTGAAGTGGTTTGCCATTCCCTTCTCCAGTGGACTACATTTTGTCAGAACTCTTCACCATGAACCTTCCATCTTGGGTGGCCCTACATGGCATGGTTCATAGTTTCATTGAGTTAGACAAGGCTATGTTCCATGTGATCAGATTGGTTAGTTTTCTGTGATTGTGGTTTTCAGTCTGTCTGCCCTCTGATGGAGAAGGATAAGAGGCTTATGGAAGCTTCCTGATGGGAGAGACTGATTGAGGGGGAAACTGGGTCTTGTTCTGATGGGCAGGGCCTTACTCAGTAAATCTTTAACCCAATTTTCTGTTGATGGGTGGAGCTGCTCTTTCATTAGGCCCCTGCTCTTTCAGTTAAGACCACTGAGAAAATTGTCATGGAATCCCCTTAAACTGCTTTTGTACTTTATGCATTAGAAGCTTTCCTGAATTTTCATCACTCTCAACATTTCTCAGTCAGCCACCTCACCCCCTGTGAAGTCTTTTCTGTTAACTGTTCCTCACATAACTCTTCCACATTGTATTAAGCTTAACCCTGCTACTCTTCACCTCTCCTTCACTGAAGAAGTCCCTTTTGACAGCCTAACATTGAGAGATCACCTCCTGACTGGTCCTGATGATCTACAGGCAAATCCTCTGAGTAATACTGACCTTTCATGGTTCACTGGTGGTTATTATATAGAAGGTGCTGTGCTGGGTAAGCTACTTCCACTCCTTTTGATGTTGAGGCAGCATCTTTACGTACGGCTACTTTAGACCAACAGGCTGAATCATACACTATTACGTGGGCTTGTACTTTAGCCAATGGCAAAACTGGAAGCATTTATGCTGATAGCAGATGTGTTGTCAGAGAAGCTCATGATTTTGGAACATTGTAGAAGACCTGGCTTCCATACTTCCAGCCACAACAAAAATTTAAATGGCTTCATTTTTAACATTGCCTGCTGCCTTAGCTATTATTAAGATTCTATGAACATTCTAAATCTTACTCTCTGAAAGCTAAGGAAACCACTTTGTGATATTTACACACACACACATACACACACAAAAACCAGTCTTAAAGCATCCAGCAGTAGCTAAAACTTTGTTATGGTCCAAAGTTTTATTTCCCTAAATGATAACTTTAGAAAACTTGTTAGAGAAGCCCAACAATTGACCTCAGAAAAGGAAAAACAAGATTGGGAATTCAACAGTTGTTGGTTTGATAAAAAGAGAAAGCTCTGGTTTAGACCAAATGACAACCCATCCTACCAGAGACTCTAAAATTCTCACTCCTCACCACTGTACATGCATTAAACTGTTGATTTACTGACCAAATGATAGCATTCATGAGTCAATATTGGTGGGGAAATATTAACTAAGCCACAAAAAATGCACACTTTGCTTCTCCCACCTGTCCAAAACACAACCAATGGAAACCTATTCATACTGCTCCCAGACATTATTAACTGCCTAATGGACCATTCGAGGTCTGGCAAATGGCTTTCATATAACTTTTTGCATCTCATGGATATAAGTATGTTTTAGTCATTGTCTGTATATTTTCACACTGGACTGCAGCCTTCCCTTAAAGATGAGCTACTGCCTTCTGTGGCTAACATCCTTCCAGAAAAGATTATCCTTACCTTATCCCCACTTGAACTTCATAATGATCAAGGAACCTATTTTACTGGCCAGGTGCTTTGATAAGTCTTTACTGTTTGGCTGTTTACATAGATTTTATTGTACTTTCTGCCCTCAATCCTTTGGCTTAGTTGAACACACTAGTGGCATTATTAAGAGTCAATTAGCAAAACTAGTGAAAACCCTGTAAGTACTTTGACCAAAAACGTTGTCATTTGTCCTTCTAAATCTCAGATACATACCTTTTGGAACCCATAAACTCTTACTCTAGTCAAAGGACACCTAATGAGTTTGGCTTCTGCTTCTTTCAACCCACAGCCAATAAAAGAAGAGATATTCCAATATTGCAAAGACCTAATTGCTTCTGGGCTTTCCTGGTGGCTCAGATGGTAAAGAATTTGACTCCAATGTAGGAGACCTGAGTTCAACCCTGAAAGGCTGTTGCGGAACCGTGAAAGATGCTGGAATTCTTGGCCTCCAGGGGAGAGGAATTCAATCCAGGGCCAGTGACAAGGCTTGATCATAAAGAGCTTTTGTGTAATAAAGTTTTATTAAAGCATAAAAGAGATAGGAAAGCTTCTGACATAGACTTCAGAAGTGTAGAAAGAGTGCCCCCCTGCAAGTCTTTAGCCAGATGTTATATAGCTACTAGCAGGCTGCTAATTAGAGAAAGGGAATTCTCAAAACTCAGAGACTGGTACCAGGCCCTCACCCACAACATGCATTCTGAGATAACATTGGCACAAGGTGAGCTGTCCTGGGCCATAAAATGATTGACATGAATCTTGAAGAAAGGCAGATTTCCAAGTAAATATATAGTTTCATTAACACAGATTAGGAGAACAATGTATGAGTAAAACATACTGGTTTGCTGAGCCCTTATTGGTTCTGAATCTTAAGCAGAACTGACTTGGAGAAAGACAGAATCTAGGGTAAATACATAGTTCATTAACATAGCTTAAGAAAAAACATTTCCATAAGAAAAACACTTTGGTTAGCTCAAGGTTTGATAAAAGTTCAGGTGGAACCAGGTGTCATCATGGCAACAGAGAATTTTAAGAGAAACCTCCTTTTAATTTTGTATAGAGAAGGGAAAAATATCTGACACTTGTAGTTTGTTTCCTCCTGCCACTTAAGAAAGAGATAAAAAAATGTCTGACACTTGCAGCCTATTTCCTCCATTTGGAGACCCCTCACCTTCCTGCCTGTTACCAACTCAATCCCTGGGTTGGGAAGATCCCCTGGAGAAGGAATTGTCAACCCACTCCAATATTCTTGCCTGGAGAATCCCATGGACAGAGGAGCCTGGCAGGCTAGAGTCCAGAGGATCACAAAGAGTCAGATGCGACTGAGCAACTAACGCACACAAATTGCTTCTATTAACAATAATCATATTTTGGTAGAGTAATCTTTTCACAGTGTCGTCTTAGGACACAAGGATTTTATGATTCACATTCTGCAACCTGGAGATTTCATCTATTGAAAAAGACCCTTCCAGAAAAAAAGCTCTCTTCAGCCTCACAGGAAGGCCCTTGTGCACCAAACTCCAAGAGACTCTTGAATTTATGTGACACATATAAAGAAAGTATCAAACCCTGACTAGACCTGCACATCATCTAGTGACCTGAAAGTAAAAATTTCCCAGAACCGAAGCAGATGATATCTGATGAGACAGCTTTCCCAAGATATTCAGACTAGACCTATTGGAAGTTTGCTAACTTTTTTTCAGTCAGTTCAGTCACTCAGTCGTGTTCGACTCTCTGTGACCCCATGGACTGCTGCACGCCAGTCTTCCCTGTCCATCACCAACTCCTAGAGCCAACACCTACTCAAACTCACGTCCATCGAGTAGGCCATCCAACCATCTCATCCTCTGTCGTCCCCTTCTCCTGCCTTCAATCTTTCCCAGCATCAAGGTCTTTTCCAATGAGACAGTTCTTCATATCAGGTGGCCAAAGTATTGGAGTTTCAGCTTCAGCATCAGTCCATCCAACAAATATTCAGGACTGATTTCCTTTAGGATTGACTGGTTGGATCTCCTTGCAATCCAAGGGACTCTCTTTTTATGTTTTTGCTTTTTTGTTTTGTTTGGCTGTGCTGTGCTATATGTGGGATCTTAGTTCTCCTACCAGAGGTCAAACTCATTGCCCACAGCAGTGGAAGGGCAGAGTCTTAACTGGATCACGAGGGAAGTCCCTGGAAGTTCGTCAGCTTTTGGTGATGACATAATGCTTTAGATGATCTCGATAACATATGGATTTTAGATGAAAATACTAGATAGTTGTCCCTCCTTGTTACTTGCATGGGACTTCAACTGGTTTCCAATCTATACACCTGCCCTCCAATGTGAGTCTCTACACCTAGGGAAGGTCCTTCTGGGCATTGAAGAACAAGTGGCTGCTTAAATTAGAAAACCTGACTCTTGATCAGTGATGCTTTCAGAGAAAGATCTTGATCTAAAGTGGGAAATGCAAAAAATTAATAAACAAGAAACCTCAATTAAGTGGACTTGGGAGACCAGAAAGGGGAGCTCTCATACCCTGCAACAAAGGCCAGCTGGAGGAAGAAAGACTCCTTTCTTGGCCAGGATTCAGCCAATGAAAAGCCACAGAGTCTTGTTTACTATAGCTCTTCCCCTCCCAACCCCCAACTTCCTTTCCCCTCCATAAAAGCACTCCCTTTCCCTTGCTGTGTGGAGACTTGCATGTGGCTCTTCATGGTTGAAACACCAAATTGCAGTTCTCTGCTGATCTTGATTAAACCCACCTTGGCAGAGAAATATCTGGAGGTCTATTTGTTTTAGGTAAACAGACCTGAAAATAGTATAAATGAGATATTGATTCCATCCATCATTTAGCAAAACCCTACCATCTCTATCAATGAACTTCAGTGGCTAGTGGAAACAAAGCAAGTACTAATCCCACCTACATGCCCAGTTTAGAGCTTTGGAATGCCCAAGGAGATGACTCCTTCAAGAATATGTCAGTCTCTTACTGACTGAATACTATGGGTTGTGTTAGATGCTGTTTTAAATTCCCTCAAAAAAAATGTAGAAGGGACAATAAGAAAAAGACATGATAAAAATATCAAATAATTATGTAGTATACTTGAAACCATAGCACTGTAAATCAACTATACTTCAATTAAAGTGTGTGTGTTACATGAAAAAATAGAGAGAAAAAAGACATGTACTTACTGTAAATAATATTAGCCAGCATCAAATTGATTAATAAACTTTGTTGCACTAATTCTGAGCTATCTACAAGTTCAGAGGAAAGGGTGCTCTGTAGGAAAAGACTGAGTAAAAACGATGAGTTCAGTAGAATAGAACATGGAAACTTGCATAGAGAATTGTAGACTTGCTTTGATTTCTCCAAAAGGTTTCTCCTCTGGAAAAGGTTTCAGAAAAAAGGCTTGGCTTAGCTTCCTCTTTCATTGTCAGTCATCAAACCTGGCAAGGACTTTAGATCATCTACCCTGTATAAGCACTGGGGGGACACAGAGAAAAAAAGGCATAATCTCTTTTTATCAAGGCACTCATCACCAAATGAAGAGACAGGAGGAAAGAAGCAGACAATTAGAGTATCTCATAAATTCTATGATAAAATAATGCACATAGGCAAGCCTGCCAACCCACAAGGCAGAATCACACATAACTATATGTAAAATAAATAACAAATAAGAATCTGTTGTATAGCATAGGGAATACTACTCAATACTGCATAGTGGCCTAAATGGGAAAAGAATCTGAAAAAAAAA
Source organism: Cervus canadensis (assembly GCF_019320065.1). Classification (NCBI taxonomy): domain Eukaryota; kingdom Metazoa; phylum Chordata; class Mammalia; order Artiodactyla; family Cervidae; genus Cervus; species Cervus canadensis. Next base: position 23,915,564 of record NC_057415.1, read on the forward strand.
AAAATAGTGCATATATGTATATGCATAACTGATTCACTTTGCTATGTTTTCTAAAACTAACACAACACTGCAAATTAACTATACTCGAATAAAAATTAGGGGAAAAAAAAAGATTCTCAGAAGAAATGGGCTATAAGTTGAGCCTTTATGTTAAAAAAAAAAATTAGAGCAAACAAGAAGAAATAGCATTCTAGGCTGAATATAGTAAACATTGTTAACTGCCTATACAGGGGCCAATCTCCACAGTTTTAAAACTAACATGGCCTTGTTTTTTTAGGGCATAGCAATGTATCTAGTCTCAAAAGATAAATTCTGGTGGATATGAATCCATTCACCTTTGCTACATCCTTTTCAAGCCTCTCCTGGAAAGACAGTAAATTTTACCTACGCTCTTGGCTTTTTCCCCCGACATAGAATAGAATCATGAGGAGAAAACCAAGTTTCCTGACCATTTTTTCCTACTTATAATGCTGACATGTTGATTTAATGCCTGAAATGCCACAGCCATCTTGTGACCTTGAGGAGAAAGCCAGGAAATTACAGAAATGTCAGTCTAGTCTCCTTGTTCAGAAACTCCTCTGAGTCTCCAAACTAAAGCTGGAAAACACCTATCTCCAGGTCTGTTACATGAGAAAATAAAATGCCTTATGTTGATGCTGCTTAAGCCACCCTCAGTGACTTTTCTGAAAACATAGCCAAAGCATTCCTAGTGGATTCACCATGGGAAGAACACCTGCTAAAACTCAGGAGCGGTGCATTCAGGGGACCACCGTAGTTCTTTATTACTTGAGTTTAAGGTATAAAACAGGAAGTAGTAAAATAAGGCTGGAATGGAAAATAGCAGCTTGACAGAGAATGACTTGGAAGAAAATGCTAATAAGCAGCCTTGACTCGCTTCCTTACACAGAGGAGAATCAGGAGAAATTTTAAAGAGAAGAGTAAGATAAGGCATAAATGGTAAATAATCCACTTGCAATGCAGGAGGCCCCGGGTTGATTCCCGGGTTGGGAAGATCCCCTGGAAAAGGGATAGGCTACCCACTCCAGTATTCTTGGGCTTCCTTGGTGGCTGAGGTGGTAAAGAATCTGCCTGCAAGGCAGGAGACCTGGGTTCAATCCCTGGGTTGGGAAGATCCCCTGGAGGAGGGCATGGCAACTCACTCCAGTATTCTTGCCTGGAGAATCCCCATGGTCAGAGGAGCCTGGAGGGCTACAGTCCATGGGGTTGCAGTCGGACATGACTGAGCAACTAAGAATACACACACACATACATAAATCAGATTATGAAAAACTTTATTAAAGATGCTAGGAATCCTGACCTTTATCCTGTAGTAAATTGAGAGACTGTTAAGCAAATGAGTAAAATAATTGTGCTCTAGAAAAACCTAGTCTTGTAACTCTGACTTGCAAAAATGGAGGCAGAAAAGTCAAGCCTACTGTAATGGTACAGGCAAGAAAGAAGGTGCCTTTTTTATTACTGGTGGTGAGAAAAAGGAAACATGTCCGTGAGCTATTTATGAGAGTAGAATATACAACTCCTAGTTACCAACTTTGTATGGGAGAGCAAAAAAAAAAAAAAAGGAAGAAGGAGTTAAAGATCTTTTTTAAAAAAAAATAGTGCAAAATAAAGCCTTCATTCTCCTTGAGCACTGACCCCATGCAAGGATAGATTCAGGGAGTCACATCTCTTCTAAAGCCATATTGATTACCTAGATATTCTTAGAAAAAAAATTTTTTTTATTAAGTAATGTTTGGGTTTTTTCTTATTATTTAGAAAAATATGAATGAATGTACCACTTGTATCTAGTTGACAGAAATGTGAGAAGTTCTTACAGCAAAGGAAAAAATGAAACAAATTGAGTGAGTCACATGTACTCTCCATTTTCTACCCTGCATAGTAAGAGAAGTAGCTTGAATTTCCACCCTCACCCCTAATTTGGTTTAAAAGAACCTTTCAAGTTCTGAAATTCTATGTCAATATAAAATATACAGAGTCACAGATGTGGCAGGAGAGATGAGAACTCCGAATGGATGTGGCCATGGAAAATAAAGTAAAGCCAGTATATCATGGATAAGCAACAACAACAAAAAGGTGACTCAGATATATATGCAGGCTTTATTTAATTTATTTCTGGCCTTTGGCAGAACACTAACTCTTACTACAACTTCTGCCACCAAATTTTGGATCAGGGAATTTAGAGACCTTTGGAATACACCTCAAATCAACAGATGGAGAAATAAGACTTCCAAGCAATTGCAATATCTGAGGTCTAGCCTTCTGCAGAACAGACAGTGTGAAGCAGGTTTAATGGAAATACTTAGAGCCTAGGAAAGAAATCTGGTTTCCAGGCCTGGCTTGGTCACTAACGAGCTAGCTATGTAAATCGGTAGAAACAATGATAGAAAAGTCACCAGCACCTAAAAGCAGACCCAGGCTAAAAGAGTGAGAAAGATAATTGCATAACCTCTTAAATTCTTATTTAAGCCAACAAGAGGACTAGCACAATTATAACAATGTCTATTTGATAATTCAAGGATAATTCCATTATATTCATCAAAAATAGCTATTTAAAAAGTCAACGCATCAGTAGATTGTCAGCAACTGTTGCTCATCTTACAATAGCAATTCTGATCATATTTTGATGATCCTTATATGTAAAAAGATGTAATACAGAGTCTTAATTACTTAGATTAATTCTTATTAAGAAAAAAATATTAACAATAAATAAGGGCTAACATTCATTGCCGGGAGCCAGCACACGAGACCCTACCCATGACAAGGCCATAAGGGAGAAAGCCTGACGGGCAAGACGGATCAGGTTTTCAAGGATTCCAAAAAGGCTAGCTCACGAGATCCCACCCATGACAAGGTCATGGGGAGAAAGCCTGACGGGCAAGGCGGATCAGGCTTTCAGGGATTCCAAAAAGCTGCCCCAAAGCTGCCCCCAGCTCTCACCTTAAAGATGATATCTGTTTTTCTGATGCCTGCCTCAATGGACTACTCCCTAATTTCTCTGACACAGGCAGGAAGGCCTTCCCCGATCTCTTCCCATATAAGAATCAATTTAGAACTTTAATCAATAAGTTTTTTAGGTGGTGGTATTTTATGAGATTATTTAGGGTGAAAGCAGTGTCTTAATTTGAGCTCCTTTGCTGGTAGTTTGTTAGTCAAATGCATTTATGCCCTTGGTACTAGTATGCATGATTGCTTATGATATTTTAATCATAGAATAGCATAAAGAACCTGATTATATAAAAGCCCTACTAGATATAGAGCATTTTGGAGGGATGAAGGAGTTTTATTAAAAAATATAAGAAAAATTATAAAAGTGGTTATTGGGTTAACGTTTGCTTTGCTGTGTTTTTGCTTTTAGTGTGCTAAGGCTGTGCTATGGTAACCACTGTTAATATAGTTATAGATCTAGAGAAATAAGAGCTTAGCCCTAGTATTCTAACAACGAAATAGTTGTTAATTATTAGCCAGGAGTGCTAGGCAGAGGCCGTCTTATTAGAGCCACAGAGTCTGTATGGGGTAAAACTTTTAGATAAATTTAACTGACAACTTTTGCAGAAGAATTGATGTTGGTATTAACAGGGTCATATTTTTATTATGTTGTGACATGCTGTCCTGTTGCCCTATGAGACTGTAACTTTCCTGTTAAGGTCACCACAGAAACAGAAAACAGGCCTACATTCACCTGACTTACATAAAATGTTAATAAGCCCTAAGGCCAAAAGATAATGTGTAAAGATTTATTCTAGAAACGAAATGCAGAAAGCATCTTGTTCTTCCTTAAGGACAAACTGACGTAATGTAAACTAACCCTGTATAGACATGAGTGAGCATCTTGTATCCTGGATACACTCTGAGTGAGGGTATAAAAACTGTTGTCAAAAAATAAAGACAGACTTGGCCCTATCAAGGCTGGTCTCACGTGTCTTCTATCACTCGCCGACGCCATTCATCCTAAGGGAACCCCCTGGATCCTGCTGGGGCTGGACCCCGGCAATTCATCAACTCTCTTGCAGCAGCAAAGCACATTATGAAATTTTAAGAAGTTACGTGGGTTAGAAAGTACTACAGCATTATGTTTAAGATGTCTCATGTAACTAAAAATTCAGACCCTCTCTTCAAAGAAATACAGATTTTCTACTTGGTTAAGTATGGTGATTTAATAATTATCAGAGAAGGTGATAATAATAATAATTGATCAGATTTATTGAGTGTTTAGTGTTGTCAGTTACTCTAAAAAGACTTGGCTTTTAGTATTCCCTTTAATTCTCACAATAACCTTGTAAAGTAGTCACATTGCAATATTTTTAACAGATAAAGAAACTGAGGATTAGAGGTTCTTAGCAATTTGCCCAAATTCCCACAACCAGATGGTACGGAGCCAGAAGTGAAAGCCATTTATGTCTGAATCCAAAGCCAATGCCTTTGATTCCATGAAGGACATAGACTATGCATTTCAGCTTTCAAAGCTAAAGACATAGGATGCAAAATAAATCATGTGAATAGAATTTCATGTAATAGAATTTCAAGTTCACTGAGGGTGAATCACACTTGGAAAAGAAGTCACAGAATATCATGGTTATTGAAAACTAGGGACCGAAACCGACTAAAAAGACAAAATTTACCTTAGGATGTCTCAGGACAAAGTTGGCAGCTTCCTCAAAATATTCCAAATCTACTTTCTCCTGTCAGAAAGGCAGGTTTTCATAGGCAGGTCTTCTTTATAATAGGTCAAGGCCATGGCACCAAAGCCATGACTGGCCAGGAGACTGGCCTGGATTTCAATCAGTCCATCAATACCACCAAACCAATCAATTACACCTGGGAAACAACCCTCTCCTGAAAAGAAGACAAAAACAAAACCCACAGAACTGAGTATGAGGGGAAGGTGAGGAAAACAGAAGACAAATACTGATAACACAAAGGAGAAATGCACCACAAATTTTATAATTTTAGTATAAAATTTCAGTAGAATCTCTACATTTTCAGCCTTGTATCTGGGGCAGAATTAAAGCTGATTAAATATATAATGGAGCATAATATTCAGAAGTTTCATTGGAAACCATGTTCACTGACAATGTTCAGTCTCTACAATCAGAGACCTGAGGACTCATAATGAGTCATTTCTATAGTGTTGGAGTAAAGAAAGCCATAGAAATTAGGCCACAGCTTCTTAACCTATAAAGAGATACACAAAGAGGCATCAGGAAACCAGTGCTGGTCCTGAAATTATGTGCAAGACCATATATGTTTATATGTACATTTTACTGATAAGCGTGCCCACAGATTTAATTGGGTTCTCAAAGAAGTATATGGCTTTAAAAAGAAAAACTGTATTGAAATGATTATATTATCTAAAATCCTGACCTAATATTGCTCTGTTATACTCATCTGAATATACAATGATGACATTTTACACTAAAATAGGGACGGTCAGGGTATCTTTCTATACTTACTGTGTAGGCAGCTTGCTTCCAAAATACAGTAGAGCCCACACCTTGAAAGTAATTTACTATGCCCTTATTAGTTCAGTTCAGTAGCTCAGTCGTGTCTGACTCTGCAATCCCATGAACCACAGCACACCAGGCCTCCCTGGTCCATCACCAGCTCCCGGAGTTTATCCAAACGCATGTCCATTGAGTCGGTGATACCATCTAACCATCTCATCCTCTGTCGTCCCCTTCTCCTCCTGTCCTCAATCTTTCCCAACATCAAGGTCTTTTCAAATGAGTTAGCTCTTCGCATCAGGTGGCCAAAGTATTGGAGTTTCAGCTTCAGCATCAGTCTTTCCAATGAACACCCAGGACTGATCTCCTTTAGGATGGACTGGTTGGATCTCCTTGCAGTCCAAAGGACTCTCAAGAGTCTTTTCCAACACCACAGTTCAAAAGCATCAATTCTGTGCTCAGCTTTCTTTAGAGTCCAACTCTCACATCCATACATGACTACTGGAAAAGCTATAGCCTTGACTAGATGGACCTTTGCTGACAAAGCAATGTCTCTGCTTTTTAATATGCTGTCTAGGTCATAACTTTCCTTCCAAGGAGTAAGCGTCTTTTAATTTCTTGACTTCAATCACCATCTACAGTGATTTTGGAGCCCAGAAAAATAAAGTCAGCCACTGTTTCCACTGTTTCCCCATCTATTTGCCGTGAAGCGATGGGACCAGATACCGTGATCTGAGTTATCTGAATGTTGAGCTTTACGCCAAATTTTTCACTCTCCTCTTTCACTTTCATCAAGAGGCTCTTTAGTTCTTCTTCACTTTCTGCCATAAGGGTGGTGTCATCTGCATATCTGAGGTTACTGATGCCCTTATTGGGGATATTCTATTATGGCATAAGTGATTTTAGCTAAGAAAGCCTGATCCTATCCATATCTGAGAAGAGGGACTTGGTTTAAAGGAGTATTGGGAATATTCAAAACAAAATATTGCTATATTTTATCACCTTGAGTAAAGAAGAAATAAAGTGATATTGAGTATATCTTGGTTTAAAACTACTATTTGAATATATGAATGGGGATGTTTTGCATCTTCTGACTGACAGTACTTAAGAATACTGAGCATCTTATTCTGGAAAAAATGTTGTTGAGAACTTCTTTGAGACTTAACTCTTTTGGCCCCACACAACACAACCCTTTTTTGTACCCCCCAAAAATAAGCACCCAAATCAGGAGACCCAGCATACACAAAGTCTAAGAGGGTTTATACCTCTTGGCACAACCCAAACCATCACATAATCCCAAGGTGAAAGCCCTGCACTAATATTCATATTCTTAACTGAATATTAGAGGCAAGGAAGTTTGTGTCACTCACTTCTTGATCCCTATAGACAATAAAGTTGTCTATATGCTAAATACTGAGTATAAAAAATTTCAAATTTACCCAAAATAAGTGCATGGATCATGGTGAATTTGCAAGGGAAATCTTTTTTCCCTTCTATGCCACCTAAAACTCCATGCTGTCAGAAACCACCTCTAACACTTCCGGTTTCCTTGTCTCAGTTCTGGAAGGTGACTATTAGAAGAAAAAAAAAAAAATAACAGAGAAAGAAAATACATCCTGATTCCAGATCAAAGCTATCTCATATACATCTGAAATCTGGACCTGAAAAGTGAAAGAAAGTGAAAGTGAAGTCGCTCAATCGTGTCCGACTCTTTGCGACCCTGTGGACTATAGCCCACCAGGGTCCTCTGTCCAATGGGATTCTCCAGCCAAGAATACTGGAGTGGGTTGCCATTTCCTTCTCCAGGGGATCTTCCCAACCGAGGGACTGAACCCAGGTCTCCCGTATTGCAGGCAGACGCTTTAACCTCCGAGCCACTAGGGAAGCCCAAAAATCTGGACCTACTGAGGGCTATTTCTCGGAAATTAACTTTGATTCAACCAGTCCCATAATAAACTCTGAGAAATGTACCAACAGATGTTTTGAACCACTTACTGATATGTTGAGATTACTATGAGGAATTATGATAAATTCTATAGCCATTAGGAAAATAGGAAAAGGAGTATGTCAAGGCTGTATATTGTCACCCTCCTTATTTAACTTATATGCAGAGTACATCATGAGAAATGCTGGCCTGGATGAAGCACAAGCTGGAATCAAGATTGCCGGGAGAAATATCAATAACCTCAGATATGCAGATGACACCACCCTTATGGCAGAAAGTAAAGAAGAACTAAAGAGCCTCTTGATGAAAGTGAAAGAGGAGAGTGAAAAAGTTGGCTTAAAGCTCAACATTCAGATAACTCAGATCACGGCATCCAGTCCCATCACTACATGGCAAATAGATGGGGAGACAGTGGAAACAGTGGCTGACTTTATTTTTCTGGGCTCCAAAATCACTGCAGATGGTGATTGCAGTCAAGAAATTAAAAGACGCTTACTCCTTGGAAGGACAGTTATGATCAACCTAGACAGCTAAAAAGCAGAGACATTGCTTTGTCAGCAAAGGTCCATCTAGTCAAGGCTATGGTTTTCCAGTAGTCATGTATGGATGTGAGAGTTGGACTATAAAGAAAGCTGAGTGCCGAAGAATTGATGCTTTTGAACTGTGGTGTTGGAGAAGACTCTTGAGAGTCCCTTGGACTGCAAGGAGATCCAACCAGTCCATCCTAAAGGAGATCAGTCCTGGGTGTTCATTGGAAGGACTGATGTTGAAGCTGAAACTCCAATATTTTGGCCACCTGATGCGAAGAGCTGACTCATTTGAAAAGACCTTGATGTTGGGAAAGACTGAAGGCAGGAGAAGAAGGGGACGACAGAGGATGAGATGGTTAGATGGTATCACCGACTCAATGGACATGAGTTTGAGTAAACTCTGGGAGTTGGTGATGGACGGAGAGGCCTAGCGTGCTGTGGTTCATGGGATCACAAAAAGTCGGACACGACTGAGCAATTGAACTGAACTGATAGTCATTAGGAAGCATGTTATATTAGCTGCTGGTTTATGGAATCTCCTGTAAATATGCAATATTTATGCAACTAAAAGGTATAAAGTTCCATTGCATCCTCTGTGTTTTTTACAATATTTCAGTTCATTATATCATCAGTTTATTGTGGCAGTCAAGTAATGACCTATGCCTAAATTAAAACTTAGGCATGACAGAATTCCCTAAAACACCTGGGACACAGTTCCATATCAGGATGAGGGTCTTCAGATAGCCAGGTTTCACTGTGAATGAATTTCACACAAATCCAAAGCGATGGAAATTCCAAAATGCAAGCACTCTAGTAAACTACTGCCATATCCTTAGGCTCCAGAATTGCTGAGAAAAAGCCTGAGTTGGACTAAAGCTATCACCACATTCTTGTTCTGTTCGAAAGTTAACTCTGATTCTAAGTCAGGAAAGGAATACTCTTTATACATCCATTTTTAAGACAAACTTTTTGGAGGAGAAGGGATTCAAAACGGGGGGAAAAAGGATGACAATAACCATGGTAATTCTATTCACCTGGAGGGAGAAAGCAGGCTACCTGAAGGCAGCCTTCTTTGACTAGGATCCGGGTGACACCAGGTACAACACACCACCTCTCCAAAATCATACTGACATTTGGAGTAGTGATGGCAACATGGGTTACCATTACGTCTGAATCATAAAGTTTTAATTGGACCTGCAAAGGGCTATTCATCACACCTCTTTTCAACAGTCTAATTAATATCTTCTCAGGTTTCAGGGACCAAAGGAGACCCATGGTGTGGACCCCTACATAATAACCTCCAAGAAAAGGTGCTTGCTCACCAACTTCATTGGCCCTATAGTTGGCTTGAGAATGAAACAGGTTCCCGTTTTCATCTTCCAGTGATTCTCAAAGAAGCTCTATCTGAAATGGAGTCAGGCCTGTATCTTGGATATGTCCTGGCTCATCAATAAGAGCACTTGCTTGGGCAGCTGTCAGCTGACCCACTGTTACAGTGTGGCATCTTGGATGATTCTTCAGTAATGCCTTCAGGAAACCTCAACACAGAAAGAAATACGGGAGAATGAAGTCAGGCAGTGATAGGGTTAATGAGAAGTAAACTGGACCAGGAGTCAGGCTACTGGGGTTTCAGCTCTAACTCTTCAGATGGTTAGCATATATCCTGATGTAATCTTCTAGTTCAAGATCCCTAGGAGTGTTCAACAAATCTCTAGAAACTATAAAGCAAGGTGGTAAGTGTCATAATAATAATGAACCAAGGTTGAGGAAGCAGCAGTCAAAATATGCATGAATGACATTAACACATCTAAGGAAGACATCACCATCTGCTACTTAGAGCCCTTGAAAAATCAAGTGCAATGGAGAATAGGAGTGAGAGGTGGGGATGAAAACAGGGAGAATTGATGAACATCTTTCTGTAAGGAACAGATGACTTCACTACTAATCCCCTCTCTGAGTCCTGCAAACAGAATCCTTTGGCATCTAAAACTGTACCTCAAAAGAACATGAAAAAAATCTAAGGATTTTTTCAAAAGAATGAGAATAAAATGCCAAGGGAGAACAAGGAGACTGATATATATTGCTCCCTAGAAAAAAAATTACTCATAGCTTCATAGTTAGGATTTACTCAGTCCTTAAGCAAAACTAGAAACTGACAAGCCCTTCAGGTGGACAGAAGTGCTTTTTGTTTTCTTTTGTTTTTTTAAACTCATTAGATTGCCAAGAATGCAAAGAATCTAAATGAATTAAACTCTAGCAAGTGACAAGCTCCTCTTAGAAGATATTTTCACTCCTACACAGTGACTTTCAGTCACGGCAAAGCAACAACAAGAACAACAACAACAAAAACCCATAGGGGAAAAATAGAGAAATCCACAGAAAATTTAATGCACTTTTAATGGATGTGCGTGGGCTGGCTTAATAGATTAGAATTCTGAGAAACGCCAGTGACAGAGTAAGTCTCTCTCCAACTGCCAACCCTTTCTATAGGACTTGACAATGTGCTCAGGGACAATACATCAGAGTCAGAGCACGGACTTGGCTGAGAGAAATCCCTCTGAGACTTTGCAGGCCTTTATATAAAGTAAGGCAGCTGCCTTCCGAAAGATGGAGGCAGAATAGCAAAAGAGAGAGATATCCCCTGGTTCTGAAAGCCAGGAGTAGAATGACAGAGCAAAGACATTTCCTTAGTTACCCTCCTTCCACAAGGATTGTAAATCAGAGAGATACATTCCACAGTTAGAAAAGCTAGCAACATGACAATAACATATTAAAAAAAATATCTCCAGAAGCTCACTGATGTTGAAACCCTAGGCTCTTCTAATGAGAAGGGCCTAATCCCCCAAATATTAGAAGCCAGTGGTGCACTGAATCAGATAAAGCCCCAACAAAGCCCATACCTAGCTCAACTACAAATCAGACTGATTCAGCCCCTAATTCTAACATTTTGACAGGAGTATGCTCTTTTCTTGAGGCAAATATTACTTATTTTAGCTATTGCTTTTATTTTATACAAAAAATCCAGGATACAAAAAAAAAAAAAAAACAAAAACCAATTATAGGCATAAAAGAAGCAGGAAAATTGACCCTTGTCATAAGAGGAAACATTCATTAGGACGAGACACAGAAATATTCCAAAGGTTGGAATAATTAGATAGGGAATTTTTTTTTTTTTTTTGGTAGAGATGGAGAAAGATCTTTTCTTTTTTTAATTGGAGTATAATTGGCATGCTACACAGTACATCAGGTCCCAAAGAGTCAGACACAACTTAGCAACTAAACTACAACAACATAATTGTTTTACAACATTGTGTTAACTTCTGCTGTACAACATGAATCAGCTATAAGTATACACATATCCCGTCCCTCTTAAGCCTCCCTGTACCCCCTCTCTCACCCCTCTGGGTCGTCAGGGAAACTGAGCTGAGCTCCCTGCGCTATCCAGCAGCTTCCCATCAACTACATATTTACACATAGAAGTGTAAGTTCCCTGGTGGCTCAAGGGAACTTAATGACTAAACAACAACAAACAAGTGTATATATCAGGCAGGAACTTTGATACAATAGAATGCTATTCAGTGATTTTTTTTTAAAAAAAGATTGTATTGTTGATATATGTAATGTGTATGAATTACAAGGGAATGATATGAATTTTAAAAAGCCAATCCTAAATGGTTACATACTGTATGATTTCATTTATATGACACTCTTGAGATGACAGAATTATGGAGAACAGGTTAGTGGTTGCCTAGGTTCAGAGACTGGGATGGGGGGAGATGGCTATAAAGGGTACTAAGAGAGAATACTGTGGTGGTACAAATAGTCTATATCTTGATTGTGTCAATATCAATATTCATGTTGTGATGTTGTTCCACAATTTTAGAAGATTTTGTCACAGGGAAACTCGGTAAAGGGTCATGTGTTCACTCTATATTTCTTACAACTGATACGAATCTACCATTGTCTCAAAGAAAAAGGCTAATTTTAAAAATAACTATGCTAAAAATGCTAAAGGATCTACTGGGAAGGCAGACAAAATACATGAAGAAACTGAGAATTTCATCTGGATGCAGGAGCTATAAACAAAAAATAACCAAACAGTTAAGTCAGAAATAAAAATAAAATATCAGAAATGAAGAATTCACTAGATAGACTTAATAGAAGACAGGAAACAGTTGAGTAAAGGACCATAAACTTAAGGACATTTCCATTGAAAACACCCAAGCTGGACTTCCCTGGTGATCCATCTTTCAGGGCAGGGAATGCAGGTTTAATGCCTGGTCGGGGAACCAAGATTGCACATACTGCAAAGCAACTAAGCCTGAGCACCTCAGTGAAAGATCCCACATGATGCAACGAAGATCCCTTGTGCCACCACTAAGACCCAAGAAGCCAAATAAATAAATATTTTTTTTAAAAAAGAGAAACAACCCAAACTAAACCCCCCAAAGATAAAAGGGTATAAAAGAACAGTGCACTTGAGATGTGTAGGACAATGGCAAATGCTCTAATATATGTGTAGCTGGTGTCTTAGAAAGAGAGGAGGGAGACAGGCACAGAAGATGTGTTTAAAAAAGATAATGGCTGAAATTTTGCCCAAATCATTGAAAAACACCATGCCACAATTGCAAGAATCTCAACAAACTACAAAGAAAACAATCCCAAGAAACCACAACTGTGGCAGTATAGTCAAACTGTTAATAATAAAATATAAACAGCAAATCTTAAAAAGCAACCAGAGGAAAATGGAAACATGACTTAGAGGAGATCAAACAATGCAAATAACATTTGACTTCCCGTCATACACAACAGAAGCCAGAAGACAATAAAATGAATCTCTAAAATGTTTAAAGGAAAAAAAATTAAATTCTTTAACAAAAATACACTTCAAAAATGAAGGCAAAATAAAGACATTTCCAGGAAAAAAAGAACAAACACATAAACCTGAGGCATATGTCTACTGCAGACCAGCACTATAAGAAATGCTAAAATGTTAAAGGGAAATGATACTAGCTGGACAACTCGATCTGTGGGGAAAGGATGGAGAACACAAAAAGATGAAAATTATAAAAGCCCTTAAAAAAATACTTACTATGTATGCATACACATGTGTGTATTTAAATATAATTAAGACTGTTTAACAAAAATAATAAAAATGCATTGTGGAACCTGTGAATACATAGAAATAAAATGTGACAGAAAGATGGGAATGAAATATAGAATTATATTGCTGAAAGATTATTGTATTACTATTTTTCAAGTAACAAAAGATTATTTGTAAGCAAACTAAAATAACCTAAAGTTACTGTCAGAAGGTCAGCTGAGCTGAAGGAAACAGACAGCTGAACTGCCAGTCCAGAGTGGCTGATTAAAGTGACAAGCCAAAAACCAGAGTTACCCCTTTGATCACTTACCATGATGGGAGAAAGTGCCTGAGACAAGACAGGGATCAAGGAGGGTCGTTGGATCAGCCAGATGTGGAAGTGATCTCATAGCTGAGGGAACCCCAAAGGATTCAGCAATTTGGAGTCAGAAGAGAACAGAGGAAAGGGCTACGAGTGAAAAAAGAACTGAATTCCTTCCTCCATGCATAAAGAGGCCTCAGTAGAGATGCCTGAAGACATTATACCTTGAACAAATGCCTAAGAGAAAGATTAAAAAATAATGACTCCTAACCTTATTTATTTAAATTACATGCAGAGTACATCATGCAAAATGCCAGGCTAGTGCCAGGAGCCAGCTCATGAGATCCCACCCATAACAAGGTCATGAGGAGAAAACCTGACAGGCAAGGCGGATCAGGTTTTCAGGGATTCCAAAAAGCTGCCCCCAGTGCTCACCTTAAAGATGATATCTGTCTTTCTGATGCTTGCTTCAAAAGACTACTCCCTAATTTCTGTGACACAGGCAGAAGGCCTTCCCCGATCTCTTTCCAAATAAGAATCAATTTAGAACTTTAATCAATAAGTTTCCCGGGTGGTGGTATTTTATGAGATTATCCAGGGTGAAAGGAGTGTTTTAATTTAAGCTCCTTTGCTGGTATTTTAGTTTGTTTGGCAAATGCGTCTATGCCCTTGGTACTAATATGCATGACTGCTCATAATACCCTAATCATAAAACAGCATAAAGAACCTGATCATATAAAGGCCCTAATAGACATAGAGCCCTTCGGGGAGTGAGGAAGCCCTATTAGAAAACACAAGAAAAATTATTCTAGAAGTGGCTATTAGGTTAACATTTGCTTACTGTGTTTTTGCTCTTAATGTGCTAAGGTTGTGTTATGGAAACCATTGTTAATATAGTTAAAGATCTAGAAAAATAAGAGCTTAGCCCTAGTGTGGTAACAATGAGATGGTTGCTAATTGTCAGCCAGGAGTGCTAGGCAGAGGCTGCCTTACTGAAGCCACACAGTCTGTATGGGGTAAACCTCTTAGATAAATTCAACTGACAACTTCTGCAGAAGAATTGACTTTTATGTTAACAAGGTTATACTTCTACTATGTTGTGACATGCTGTACTGTTGCCCTATGAGACTGTAACTTTTCTGTTAAGATCACCACAGAAATGGAAAATAGGTTTACATTCACCTGACTTGCATAAAATGTTAACAGGCCCCAAGGCCAGAAGATAATGTACAAGACCCTCATAAACAGAGAAGTATGCAGAAAACACCCTGGTTTCTTGAAGGACAAGCTGATGTAATGTTAAACTATCTTACCCTTAGAAATGTACTAACTTAGGGTATAAAGGCTATGGCAAAAAATAAAGCATTGCCAGACTCTGCTGCACACTCCATCTGGTCTCTCTCTCTTTCTCTCTCTTTCTCTCTCTCTCTCTTTCTCTCTCTCTCTCGCTGACGCCATTCATCCTGAGGGTACCCCTGGATCCTGCCGGGGCTGGACCCTGGTAGGCTAGATGAAGCACAAGCTGGAATCAAGACTGCCAGGTGAAATATCAATAACTTCAGATATGCAGATGACACCACCATTATGGCAGAAAGCAAAGAGGAACTGAAGAGTCTCTTGATGAAAGTGAAAGAGGAGAGTGAAAAAGTTGGCTTAAAACTCAACATTCAAAAAGCTAAGATCATGGCATCCGGTCCCATCACTTCATGGCAAATAGATGGGGAAACAATGCAAACAGTGACAGACTTCTTTTTCTTGGGCTCCAAAATCACTGCAGTGGTGACTGCAGCCATGAAATTAAAAGATGCTTGCTTCTTGGGAAAAAAAAGCTACGACAAACCTAGACAGCATATTAAAAAGCAGATACATTACTTTGTCAACAAAGGCGTGTCTAGTCAAAGTTATGGCTTTTCCAGTAGTCATGTAGGATATGAGAGTTGGACCATAAAGAAAGCTGAGTGCCAAAGAATTGATGCTTTTGAACTGTGGTGTTGAAGAAGACTGTTGAGAGTCCCTTGGACTGCAAGGAGATCCAACCAGTCCATCCTAAAGGAAGTCAGTCCTAACTATTCACTGGAAGGACTGATGCTGAAACTGAAACTCCAATACTTTGGCTACCTGATGAGAAGAACTGATCCATAGGAAAAGACCCTGATGCTGGGAAAGATTGAAGGTGGGAGAAGGGGATGACAGAGGATAAGATGGTTGGATGGCATCACCAATTCAGTGGATGTGAGTTTGAGCAGGCTCCAGGAGTTGGTGATGGATGGGGAAGACTGGCATGCTGCATTCCACAGGGTTGCAAAGAGTTGGGCATGACTGAGTGACTGAAATGAACTGAACTGAACTGAAAGAAAATGTGGTACACATATACAATGGAATATTTTCTCAGCCGGTAAAAAGAATGAAGTCATGGCATTTGCAGCAACATGGATGGGCCTGGAGATTATCATAATAAGTGAAGTCAGAAAGAAAAAGACAAATATATGATAACTGCTTATATGTGGAATCTAAAAAAAATGAACTTATTTATAAAACAGAAACAGACTCAAAGACTTAGGAAGCACACTTACAGTTACCAAAGGGCACACGTTGGTGGGGGGCAGGGGTAAACTGGGGGTTTGGAATTGAAATATACACACTATGATATTTAAAACAGAGCCATGCAAATGCTGAACTATTTTCCATGCACAGTTTATCTGCTGATCCTGTATCTATTCTGTGAACTTTAGGACTCTCTGTCCATCACCAACTCCTGGACTTCACTCAAACTTATATCCATTGAGTCTGTGATGCCATCCAGCCATCTCATTCTCTGTTGTCCCCTTCTCCTGCTGCCCTCAATCCCTCCTAGCATCAGGGTCCCTTCTAATGAGTCAACACCTCACATGAGGTGGTCAAAGTATTGGAGTTTCAGCTTCAGCATCAGTCCTTCCAATGAACACCCAGGACTGATCTCCTTTAGGATGGACTGGTTGGATCTCCTTGCAGTCCAAGGGACTCTCAAGTGTCTTCTCCAACACCACAGTTCAAAAGCTCTGAATAGGGCAGCTTAATTATTCAAGAATGAGGAGAGAAACAGGGTGGTAGCGGAAAGGGTCAAGGAAGAGTCTGCTTTGTGTCCTACTTTGTGATCCTCCAGAAGCCTTCTCTGAGGCAAGAACTCAGGAGAAAGTAGTTTATTTTGAGGAGGTTCTAGGAAACGTGAGTGGAGAAGAGCAATGAGAAATATCCAATAAACTGTTGGTTGAGGGTTGCTCCTGGTAGTGCTGGTGGGAGGTGTGCATTAATTTCTTACCACTTCTAACCTGACATGTGGGAAGGCAAAGCTTCAAATCCAAGTTTTGAATGTTCTGAGTCAGACCTCTGCACTAATCACAAATACAGGTAGGGTAAGGCAATAAAAGTATCTGCTAACTTTGTATTTTGTTTTTAATGATTGTGTGTGTGTGTGTGTATTCAGAGAGAAACAGAGACAGAGAGAGAAGGGTAGTTATGAGATGAGGTAGAAACAGGCATGACTACATGCTGATGAGAATCAGCCTAGAGAGAGAAAAGCACAGAGAGTGAGAATGTGATGGTAAATAACATACTGTTTCATCAGAAGCTTAAAAACAAGTAATTTATAGCCCTGAGGTGTAATTCTTTACTTGCAAAAGTATTCAAGAAACTGAGTATTTAAGGTCACACAGAGATACATGGCAGAGCTAGGAACAGAATTCGTATCTCCAACTTTGAGTCATAACCGATTAGAAGCTCATCAAGAATTTATCAAGGGTCCATATGTGATATTCACTAGGAAATTACATACAGTCTTTGCCCTAAATAAATCTAAAGGTGCATTATTCCTTCCACACATGATCAATTAAGCACCTATTTAAGTATCACATGCATCAACCAGTGTACCCATTAAGAAATGACAGTCATTAACTTTAGTTCAAATAACACTTCTTTTCAAATGTCATCACTTCCCCCTCATTTCTGAATTGCATAAATATAACACATAGTCAACCTTCAAGAAATATTTTCACAGAATGTAATTCTAACATATCATTAGTTTTAATTAAAAGAAAATCATCCTTCAAACAAAATAAAAATAGGACAGTTTCTTCTGTAGTTTTCTAGGAAATAGTCTTTAAAATAGGGAGAAGTATAAATCCCAGTGGGGATGGGGAATAAAGAAAAGTTAATAATTTCAGATAGCCTTTCATTTTCCCTCAGAAATACAAATTCCAGCTTGATGTCCTCATAATTACAAGCCTCTACTGATACCCTTTCTGAACAAAATCTAACTGAAAAGATATACTTTATTTTCCCTCAGAAATACAAATTCTGGCTTGATGTCCTCATAATTACAGGGAGAAGGCCACGGCAACCCACCCCAGTACTCTTGCCTGGAAAATCCCATGGATGGAGGAGGCTGGTGAGCTGCAGTCCATGGGGTCGCGAAGAGTTGGACACGACTGAGTGGCTTCAATTTCACTTTTCACTTTCATGCATTGGAGAAGGAAACGGCAACCCACTCCAGTGTTCTTGCCTGGAGAATCCCAGGGATGGGGGAGCCTGGTGGGCTGCCATCTGTGGGGTCGCACAGAGTTGGACACGACTGAAGCAACTTAGCAGCAGCAGCAGCACTGGGACCCTTTCTGAACAAAATCTAACTGAAAAGATATACCTTTACCTGAAGACTCTTGAATTCCACAGCTCTCTAAGTAAAAGGACTATTTGTCCTCATGAACTACTGAATTCCAAACACTGGAGTCAATAATCAGATTTACTTCTCATTCAAGAGCCAATTTTAACCCAACTCCAATCAGCCCTAAAGAAACAGCTCCGATTACAGGACAAAGTACCTGACTTCTTGAGCCCTTCTTCGTAGCAGCCAAGGAAGACTGACACAACCTAGAGCTGTCCCGGTCAAAACTCAAATATGTCTTTTGAGATTAACCAAGGTGGTATTAGTGAAATAGCAGACCACTGCCCTCTTCTTGCTCTAATTTCCTATTAACTTTCGAAACATAAGAAATCCAGTCCCCTCATTTCTCTCTTTTCCTTCTCTATGCTCTCTAAATATATCCCTCTTAAGAATAGGGAAAGATTTGCTTTCAAATCTTTGCTCATGTATTTTACTAATTTTTTAAAATTAACAAATGGGATTTCCACTGGACATCTTTCTTTTATAAAGAAAGAAGCCAAAGGCTACCTGCTACCAAAGCATTCTGAACTAGCCAAGAATTACAAATGTGGTCACAGTAACCAACAAAATACTTTTTTGTGGGCACAATTTCTACTTTCAGAACTTGGCCAACACCAAATTTCCCATCAATTCCTTCCCCTCTCAGCTAAGTCACAGGGGTTCTTGAAATACCTACAGAATGGAGCATTAGTGGGATTTTACATGACAAGAAAATAAAAGCACTATTTCCATAAAACTATGAGCCCTTATTTATTTGAGGTGATGAAAAAAGCATTTCAAAAGTAGTTAAGGGGGGACTTCCCTGGTGGTCCAGTGGTTAAGAATCTGCCTTCCAATGGAGGGGATGCCAGGAACTCAACCAGTAGAGTTTGATTCCCAGTCTGGGAGCTAAGTTCCCACGTGCCCAGGGGCAACTAAGACTGTGCACCACAATGAAGACCCAGTGTAGTAAAAAATAGCAAAAAGAAGAGAGGGAGAAGTTTCTTTTAATGCTGCTTCAAATATATACCACTGTTAAAAAGGAGACAGGCTCAAAATGAAGTCATTTGTGCTAGGCCCCAGGGCAGCAAACCAAGACATTATCTAATCTCTTTATAGACTCAACCTTCCCCAGGAAGGCTACAGGACTGGAAAAGGTCAGTTTTCATTCCAATCCCAAGGAAAGGCAATGCCAAAGAATGTTCAAACTACCACACAATTGCACTCGTCTCACACGCCAGCAAAGTAATGCTCAAAATTCTCCAAGCCATACTTCCACAGTACATGAACCATGAACTTCCAGATGTTCCAGCTGGATTTTAAAAAGGCAGAGGAATCAGAGATCAAATTGCCAACATCTACTGGATCATTGAAAAAGCAAGAGAGTTCCAGCTAAAACATCTACTTCTGCTTTACTGACTACGTCAAAGCCTTTGACTGCATGGATCACAACAAACTGTGGGAAAGTCTTCAAGAGATGGGAATACCAGACCACCTGACCTGCCTTCTGAGAAATCTGTATGTAGTTCAAGAAGCAACAGTTAGAACCAGACGTGGAACAACAGACTGTTTCCAAATTGGCAAAGGAGTACATTAAGGCTGTATGTTTTCACCCTACTTGTTTAACTTACATGCTGAGTACATCATGTGAAATGCTGGGCTGGATGAAGCATGAGCTGGAATCAAGATTGCTGGGAGAAGTATCAATAATCTCAGATATGCAGATGACACCACTTATGACAGAAAGCAAAGAACTAAAGAGCCTCTTGATGAAAGTCAAAGAGGAGAGTGAAAAAATAGGCTTAAAACTCAACATTCCAAAAACTAAGTTCATGGCTTCTGGTCCCATCACTTCACAGCAAATAGATGGGAAAACAACGGAAACAGTGACAAACTTTACTTTTGGGGGCTCCAAAATCACTGCAGATAGTGACAGCAGCCACAAAATTAAAATACACTTGCTCCTTGGAAGAAAAGCTATGACCAACCTAAACAGCATATTAAAAAGTAGAGACATTACTTTGCCAACAAAGGTCCAGCTAATCAAAGCTATGGTTTTTCTAGTAGTTATGTATGGATGTGAGAATTGGACTATAAAAAGTGTGCTGAAGAGTGGATACTTTTGAACTGTGGTGTTGGAGAAGACTCTTGAGAGTTCTTTGGACTGCAAGGAGATCCTACCAGTCAATCCTAAAGGAAATCAGTCCTGAATATTCACTGGAAGGACTGATGCTGAAGCTGAAGCTCCAATAGTTTGGCTACCTGACGAGAACTGACTCTTTGGAAAAGACCTTGATGCTGGGAAAGACTGAAGGCAGGAGGAGGGGATGACAGAGGATGAGATGGTTGGATGGCGTCACTGACTCAATGCACATGAGTTTGAGCAAGCTCCGGGAGTTGGTGATGAACAGGGAACCCTGGCGTGCTGCAATCCATGGGTCCCAAAGAGTCAGACATGACTGAGTGACTGAACTGACTTCCCCAGGAATGTGACCTTTAACCAGCTAATCTTGAATTTCCTGGTTGGCAGAAGTAGGAAACCCATTGATAGACCCTATCCATTCCCCTTAAGGAGAATGCCTAAAATAATACATTTTTTTGCTAGTAATTTCCTTTTTTCTGCTCCCTCTCTGCCTTAAAAACCTTTCCTTTTCTGAAGCTCAACAAAGCACCTCTCTGTTGCTGGATGGGATGCTGCCTGATTCCTAAATCATTTAATAAAGCCAATTAGAATCACTAATCAATTGAATCTTTGTTATTTAGCACTGGCACTGTTTACGTAAGATCATTCTATTAATCCTGAATCTTTATAGTTTTTATATAAACATTCATAGTGAGCTCAACAGCCCAACAAAGTAAAATTGCCAACACTTTTATATAGTCATCATTTAATTTTTAAAAATGCAAGCCTTTTATAATTATAGCACATCTTTATTTTAGTGAACAAGTTAGCAAACCTAATTTAATCTTTCCATGAAAACTTAAAAGTCATTACTCTGGTATATTATATTGGGCAATAAATCAGGGCTGCCCTCTAGAGTTATTGGTGAATGTGCAGTTTATCTTTCCTGGTTAGCTAAACGTTCCAGGACTACTGTTTCAGGGGGCAGTATTTGTAATTTAAGGTCTTCTTCAATGAACAATGCAAAAAAGTAGAGGAAAACAACAGAATGGGAAAGACTAGAGATCTCTTCAAGAAAACTGGAGCTGATAGGGAACATTTCCTGCAAGGATAGGCTTGATAAAGGATAAAAATGGTAAGGACCCAACAGAGGCAGAGAGATTAAGAAGTGGCAAGAATACACTGAAGAACTATACAAAAAAGATCTTAATAACTGGGATAACCATGATGGTGTGGCTATCACTCACCTAGAACCAGATATCCTGAGTCTGAAGTCAAGTGGGCCTTATGAAACATTAATACAAATAAAGCTAGTGGAGGTGATATAACTCCAGCAGTTATTTCAAATCCTAACAGATGATGCTGTTAAAGTGCCATACTCAATGTCAGCAAATTTGGAAAGCTCAGCAGTGGCCAGAGGACTGGTAAAGGTCAGTTTTCATTCCAATCCCAAAGAAGGGCAGTGCCAAAGAATGTTCGAACTACAATACAATTGCACTCATTTCACATGCTAGTAAGGTTATGCTCAAAATCCTACAAGCTAGGCTTCAGCAGTATAAAACCAAGAATTTCCAGATGTACAAGTTGGGTTTAGAAAAGGCAGAGGAACCAGAGACCAAATTGCCAACATTTGCTGGACCATAGAGAAAGCCAAGGAATTCTAGAAGAAACATCTACTTATGCTTCACTGAATAAAAACTGTGAATATTCTTAAAGCGTTTCACTGGAAGGACTGATGCTTAAGCTTGGGAAAATGGCATCGAAACATGTATATTATCATATGTGAAATGGATCACCAGTCCAGGTTCGATGCATGAGAGAGGATGCTTGCAGCTGGTGCACTGGGACGACCCTGAGGGATGGGATGGGGAGGGAGGTTCAGGATGGGGAACACATGTACACCCGGGGCGGATTCACATCAGTGTATGGCAAAACCATTTCAATATTGCAAAGTAATTAGCCTCCAATTAAAATAAATAAATTTATTAAAAAAAAAAAAGCTCCAATGCTTTGGCCACCTGATGCAAGGGCCGACTCATTGGAAAAGATCCTGATGCTGGGAAAGAGTGAAGGCAGAGAAGAGGGCAGCAGAGGATGAGACAGATGGCATTACTTGACTCTATGGACATGAATTTGAGTAAACTTCGGAGAGTGAAGAACAGGGAAGCCTGGCATATTGCATGGTCCATGGGGTCACCAAGAGTGTGAAAGGACTAAGCGACTAAACAATGACAACTGCTACCAAGTCCAAGCTTGCTCTGCTGGCCGCATGATAGATAGGCCAATGAATCCGAGAGATGAGGTGTGGAGGCAAAGAGACTTTAATCGGGGAGCCGGCAGACTGAGAAGATGGCAGGCTAACGCCTCAAAATAACCATCTATGGGGTCTGGAGGCCAGGTTCTTTTATAGATCAGAGATGAGGAGCAGTGAGGAAGCAAAGTAAAAAGGCCGTTAATCTTACAAACATCTCCTCAGGCGGGGAATGTGTTCATTTCTTCCTTCCTACCATCAATAGGTAGACAGGGTTCTGAACAAAGGCACTTCAGTTTAACGGTTAGGCAGAGGGGCAGGATTCTCTGAGGCAAACCATTCTGTATGATTATAATAAAAGCAATGAAAAGCAAGTCAGAGAAACAGTTCCAACATGGAGTCAGAATTGGCTTCCTCCCTGCAACACAACTTGTCTCCCACTTCAATACCAGTGTCTAGGATGGCACTAGTGGTAAAAAAAAAAAAAAAAAAAGACTCGGCTGCCAATGCAGGAGACCTAAAAAACGTCGGTTCGATTCCTGGGTCAGAAAGATTTCCTGGAACAGGAAATGGCAACCCACTCCAGTATTCTTGTCTGGAGAATCCCATAGACAGAGGAGGCTGGCAGGCTACTGTCCATGGGGTCGCAGAGTCAGAAACAACTGAAGTGACTTAGCACAACACAGCACACACAGGGTCATGGTACTCAAAATGTAAGAATTACCTAGGAGTTTTTTAAACAAGCTCAGGACCCACTATCGACCTAGAGAATCAGAATCTGTATTTTAAAAAGATGCCAAGTGATTCATAAGCACATTAAATTTTGAGAAACTACTCCAGTCTACAAGAGTAATTCTTTAGTCATATTTACATGAAGTCTGGCAGTTCATGGGGTCACAAAGAGTTGGATATAACTTAGCAACTGAGCAACAACAAAGCTGAAACCAAGTGTTTCCCACACTGCCCATTCCTTGCTTCCATCTTGCCCTCTGGACGTTTTTCTTTACCTCCAGATCAGACATAAAAGTTGTGCGGGAAATGAGATAATCAAATCCTGTACAAAGAATCCAAATGTTTCCACCCTGAACCCATTCCACATAGAAGCAGAAGGGATACAACAGCTCGAATGTTTAAGTCCCAGGGCTCTAGACATTTTGGCACTGCAGAAACTTCTGAAGCTCTTCAATGTAGTGTGAAAGTCACTCAGTTGTGTCTGACTCTTCAATCCCATGGACTGTACCCCGCCAGGCTCCTCTGTCCTGACCTGGGGATTGAGCCCAGTTCTCCTGCACTGCAGGCAGATTCTTCACTGTCTGAGCCACCAGGGAATCTTCAGTGTAGAGGTTACTGAAAATCTGATTATCCACTGATGGTATTTATAGGGCATGACTGTACTGTAACTTATTTTTCTAATAAACATGCCAGAATTTATATAACCAACTAATTTTTGCCCTCTTCAAAGGAGTCACCCTAGGAAAAAAATAAATGCAAATTCCTTTGTTTAAAAAGTTGTCACTTTTCTTTCAGAATTATTAGACAAAATATACGACATTCCTTCTCCTCATGTCATTACTCTTTAGCCACCTCTAAAGTCTGAACAATAATAATTCCTAGTTTAATCACTTTATCATTTTTATCATTTAGAACCATCTGTTTAGCTATATAAGTAATTTCCACAAATTAAAGTACATGAGTCTGCAAAGATAAACTCTAGTGGATACTCATAAAGCATTCAAGGCCACCTTTTAAAAAAGGTTTGAAATAAACATCATCTCCTTTGAAGAGAATATCCATTCCAATACAGAATCTGGTATATATCTGACCAAAAGATTATATCTCTTAACAAAAGTGAAAGTCACTCAGTCGTGTCCGACTCTTTGCAGCTGCATGGACTGCACAGTCCATGGAATTCTCCAGGCCAGAATACTGGAACGGGCAGCCTTTCCCTTCTCCAGATCTTCCCAACCCATGAATTGAACCCAGGTCTTCCGCATTGCAGGCAGATTCTTCAGCAGCTGAGCCACCAGGGAAGCCCAAGAATACTGGAGTGGGTAACCCATCCCTTGTCCAGTGGATTTTCCCGAACCAGGAATCCAACCAACCCAGGTCTCCTGCATTTCAGGCAGATTCTTTACCAGCAAAGCTACCAGGGAAGCCCATAGCTCTTAATAGTTGGCACATATTCTTCTCCATTTATAATACTGAAGAAAATGACAGGCTTCCTAGATGGCTCAGTGGTAAAGAATCTACTTGCAACGCAGGAGATCTGGGTTTGATCCTAGCGTCGGGAAGACCCCTGGAGAAGGAAATGGCAACCCACTCCAGTATTCTTGCCTGGGAAATCCCATGGATAGAGAAGTCTGGTGGGTCACAGTCCATAGGGTCACAAGAGTAGGACACAACTTAGCAACTGAACAAGAAAATGATGAGGCAGAAAAGCAAATATCACCTTAAATAAAACAAAAACATTCTTCAAATCTACTTTAATTCCAAGAGATTTATCTAGATTGAACAGTATTATTTTCTACTATTTCTAGTTGTACAGTAAAGCAAATAGTGAGACAATTTTCATAATATACAATTTTTATCTTTTAAAAATGTTACTTTATCTGTATATGTAATATATATTTTCACAAATTATGAATGACCTGATTCCATGAAAAGTTTCTGCAAATGTGGAAAAATCTTATTTTTCAATTAATGACAAAAAAAAATAATAACTTCCTTCCACAGAGATAAGTGGGTGTAGAGACCAGTTCTGACAGCATTTCACAAGGTAAAGTACCAAAAAGTCTGATAAACAGCCCCCTTTTCAGGGGGAAAAAAAAAAAAAGATTTCAATGGGTTCTTCCTTTGAACTGTTCAGTAACCCCAGGTGATTTTTAAATTGGGAGGCAGATTACTGGCAATAAGTTCATCAAATTTAGATCTATCCTGAACAGGCACAGTATAGAAATCAAGAACATCTCTAACCCTGCACATCTGGTGAAGCCTGGAGTTAGGCACTGCATGGCCCAAGTCATCAGCTAAACGTGCTAAGAAGCTGAACTTCATATGAACATCTTCCAGGGAGATCTCCTGCCAACTGGTAGGAACAGATGAACCAAAAACTTCTTTGACATGAGATTCTAAACGACTCTGGAGATCTTCAGGTGGTATGTATGCTTGGCTTCGTAAGGGTGGACACACCAAGATAGGTTCTTTCTTCACCTCTTCTACTGTCTCAGCTACCACTGGCTGTTTCTCTTTTCTGGAGGGATCAAAAACAAGTAAGTGAATCTTCAGTTCACTGCATTAACGAAGTTGACGTGCTGACCAACACCAGACCTAATTCTGCCCATCAATCTAAATCAATATACTGCACACTTACTACTTACACTTAACTCTCTCTGGGCACTGTTGAGAGAAGAATTAAATAGGTTTCTGCACTTATACATTCATAGTTGAACTCAAGTGGCACAAGGAGAAAACAGAAACTAACTTCAGATTTTACATGCCCTAAGAATTTCCAAGAATGGATGAAGATGATAAATCCTCTGGAATTTCTGGTCCTCCCAGATCCAAACCCAATCTACCTAACCTCATCTTGCACTAACATCTTATATCCATTCTATGCCCTACTCAAACTGAACTACCTTCTGTTTCCCACTCTTCTGATATCACGTTAGCTCAAGTTATATCCTACCTGAAGTATCTATCTTTCACCTCCAATTACAGAATTCTTAATCCATCCTTTAAGTCCTAGGACAAAACTCTTCTCTCAAGCTTTACTTGATTTCCTCAATCAAATATAACTATAAGCTCCTCTGATTTCTCATAGCACTTTTTAAAAAAGTGAAGTATAATTGATTTACATGTTGTGTTAGTTTCAAGTGTACAGCGGTGATTTAGTTTTGAATATATATGTGTGTGTATTGTAGTGTGTATACGTCAGTTCCAAACTCCTAATTTATCCCTCCCCTCCTTTCCCCTTTGGTAACCATAAGTTTGCTTTCTATGTCTGTGAGTCTGTTTCTGCTTTGTAAGTAAGTTCCTCTTTTTTTTTTTTAAGATCCCACATATATTACAGTACTTAATATTGTTCTCAGAGCACACCTCATTCCACCTGAGTTTCAATTTTATTTATATTCTACTTCTCTTACTTCTCCTGAGAAATCAGGATTTCTCAGCGCAAACATTACTGACATTTTGGACCAGATAATTTTTTATTGCAGGAGGCTGTCCTGTTCACCGTGGGTTGCTCAGCAGCACCCCTGGCCTCTACCCACTATATTCCAGTAGCACTCCTGTCCTCCAGTCATAATAACCAAAAGACACTGTCAAATGTTCCTGGTGGACAAAACTGGCCCCAGTTAAGAATCACTGTGTCAGATTATAAACTTGAATACAGAGATGTGTTTAGGAGTCCTTTAAAACAGCTTGTGTAACTATTACACATGGGCCAATGTGAGGGAGTCTGTCTTTACACATTATTTCAGTGCTTAATATCTGTTCATAAACTAACTCCTGCTTCCTATGGAGCTGTCCTGATTGGGATCGGTCATCCATACAGATATTGGAGAGTATCAGAAATGGACATTAGTCAAGGAAATGATTTGTATTGCTATTCCTCTGTGTCTATTCAAAGACTCTTTCGCCTCTTTCTATATCAATTCTTTATCAATTTCCTCTTTCTACATCAATTCTTTATCAATTTCTCCCTATCTACTATTCTCAAGACATACAAATATGTGTGTCTATAGTATTTCCCATCTTTAAAGGAAATAATCTCCAAATTCCATGTTCCACTCCAGCTGCCTTTACAACAAAACTTCTCAAGAGTTGCCTACACAACTTCTGTACCTCCTGATCTCCCATTTTCTATTGAAACTACCCCAGTTTCACAACCCATCGCAATGAAGTGTAGTCTATTCCCTTCATCTCAGTAATCTCTTATACAAGCATACCTCATCTTATAGCACTTCACAGAAACTGTGTTTTTTTACAAATTGAAGGTCTGTGACAACCCTGCAACCATCAAGTCTATGGGCACCATTATTCCAACAGCATTTGCTCACTTAATGTCTGTCACATCTTCAGAATTCTCACAATATGTCAAACTTTTTCAATATTTTATTTGCTATGTGATGACCAGTGATCTTTGATTTACTATTGTAATTGTTTTGAGGTGTCACAAACCATGCTCCTACAGACAACAAACTTAACTGACAAATATTGTGCATGTTCTCACTGCGCCACCAAGGGCTCTCTCCCTCTTCTTGGACCACCCTATTCCCTGAGATACAACAATACTGAAATTAGATCAATTAACCCCACAAGAGCCTTTAAGTGTTCAAGTGAATGGAAGACTTGCCCATCTTTTACTTTAAATCAAAAGCTAGAATGATTAAGCTGAGTGAAGGCATGTCAAAAGCCAAACTAGGCTGAAAACTAGGACTTCCGGCTAAATAGTTAGCCAAGTCGTGAACGCAAAGAAAAAGTTACTGAAGGAAATTACAAGTATGACTCCAGTGAACACACAAATGTTAAAAAGCAAAACAGCTTTATTCCTGATGTAGAAAAAGTTTTAATGGTCTGAACAGAAGATCAAACCAGCCACAATATTTCCTTAAGTCAAAGTTTAATCCAGATCAGGGCCCCAATGCTATTCAATTCTATGAAGGCTGAAAAAGGTGAGGAAGCTCTAAGTGGAAGCAGTGACAGATTTCATTTCCTTGAACTCCAAAATCACTGTGGATGGTGACTGCAGCCACAAAAGTTAAGACACTTGCTCCTTGAAAGGAAAGCTATGGCAAAACTAGACAGCATATTAAAAAGCAGAGACACTTTGCTGACAAAGGTCAAAGCTATAGTTTTTCCAGTAGTCATGTATGGATGTGAGAACTGGACCATAAAGAAGGCTGAGCACTGAAGAACTGATGCTTTCAAATGGTGGTGTTGGAAAAGACTCTTGAGAGTTCCCTGGACTGCAAGGAGATGAAACTAGTTAATCCTAAAGGAAATCAACCTTGAATATTCATTGGAAGGACTGCTGCTGAAGCTAAAGCTTCAATACTTTGGCCACCTGATGCAAGGAGCTGCCTCATTGGAAAAGACCCTGATCCTGGGAAAGATTGAAGGCAAAAGGTGAAGGGGGTGGCAGAGGATGAGATGGTTAGACAGGCTCACTGACTCAATGGACATGAATCTGAGCAAACTCTGGGAGAAAGTGAAGGATGGGGGAGTCTGCATGCTGCAGTCCATGGGGTAGCAAAGAGTGGGACAGGACTTAGTGACTGAACAACAGCAGAGGTTGGTTCACGAGGTTTAAGGAAATAAGCTGTCCCTATAACATAGAAGTGCAGGGTGAAACAGCAACTACAAGTTGCACCAAGTTATCCAGAAAATTTTGCTAAGGTAATGAAGGTGGCTACACTAAACAACTGATTTTCCATGTAGACAAAATAGCCTTCTATTGAAAACTGCCATCTAGAATTTCTATAGACAGACAGAAGAAAGTCAATGCCTGGCTTCAAAGGACAGGTTTACTCTGCAAGAGGCTAACATAGCTGGTGACTTGAAGTTAAAATCAATGCTCATTTACCATTCTGAATATCCAAGGGCCCTTAAGAATTATGATAAATCTACCAGGCTTGTGTTCTATAAACACAACAACAAAGCCTGGAAGACAGAACATCTGCTTACAACAAGTTTTACTGCATATCTGAAGCCCACAGTTGAGACCTACTGCTCAGAAAAAGATTCCTTTCAAAATATTACTGCTCATTTAACAACACAGCTGGTCACCTAAGTAAGCTCCCTGATGGAGATGTACAAGATTAATGTTTTCATGCATGCCAACACAACACCCACTGTGCAGTCCATGGAGCAAGGAATGAGCTTTACTTTCAAGTTTTATTATTTAAGAAACACACTTTGTAAAGCTATAGCTGCCATAGACAATGATTCCTCTGATGAATCTGGGCAAAGTCAGCTGAAAATGTTCTAAAAACAATTCATCAATCTAGATGCCATTAAGAATATTCATGTTTCATGAAAGTTAAAGTCACTCAGTTGTGTCCAGCTCTGCAACCCCAGACTATACAATCCATGGAATTCTCCAGGCCAGAATACCGGAGTGGGTAGCTGTTCCCTTCTCCAGGGTATCTTCCCAACCCAGGGATCGAAACCAGGTGTCCCACATTGCAGGCAGATTCTTAACCAGCTGAGCCACCAGAGAAGCCCAGTCATGATTCATGGGAAGAGATCAAAATAGCAACAGAAACAAATTTGGAAGAAACCAATTCTAGCCCTCATGAACGACTTTCAGGAGTTCAAGATGTAGGTGAAGAAGTAATTGCAAATATAGAAGAAATAGCAAGAAAACTAGAATTAGAAGTGGACCCTCAGACGTTACTGAATTACTGCAATCTCTGGTGGCTCAGATGGTAAGGAATTCGCCTGCAATGCGGGAGACACAGGTTCCATCCCTGAGTTGGGACGATCCCCCAGAGAAGGGAATGGCTACCCATTCCTGCATGGAGAATTCCACGGACAGAGGAGCCTGGCGGGCTATAGTCCACTGGGTTGCAGAGAGTCGGACACAATTGAGGAACTAACACTTTCAGTTTCAGGATAAAACCTCATCACTGAAGAGTTGTTCCTTCAGAATGAGAGAAGAAAATAGTTTCTTGAGATAGAGTCTACTCCTGGTAAAGATACTGTCAAGACTGTGGAAAAGACAACAAAGGACTGAGAACATTACACCAACTTAGTTGATAAAGAGGGGGCAGAGTTTGAGAGAATTGATTTTAATACTGAAAGAAGTTCTACTGTGGGTAAAATGCTATCAAACAGCACTGCATGCTACAGAGAAATCACTCATGAGAGGAAGAGTCAATCAATGCTGCAAACTTCGTCTTACATTAAGTAATTACCAGACACCCAACCCTTCAGCAACCAACACCCTGAACATCAAAGCAAGACCCTCTATTATCAAAAAGATTATAACTCTCTGAAGGCTCAGATGATGGTTAGAAATTTTTAGCAATAAACTATTTTTTAACTAAGATATGTTTATTGTTTTCTTAGACTAATGCTATTGCACATTAAACACTGCAGTATGATGTAAGCATAACTTTAAATGCACTGGGAAACCCCAAAATCTGTATAACATGCTGAGATACTTGCTTTATCACAGTAATCTGGAAACAAACTTCAGTAACTCCAAGGTATGCCTGTACTGCTCTAGTTTTTTTCATAATTTACCACTTTTTGAAATTATATTTGTTCACTTTTCCCTCCACCAAAACATGCTTTATGAGGACAAAGATTTGGTTTATCTTATTAACAACTGCATTCCTCACATCTGGTATACAGTAGACACTCTAGAAATACTTGTTACATGAGTCAGTGAAACAAACTTGAAGGAGATTTGAGAGATAATAATAAATACTAACCAAAATAGAGGGAAAACAAGGAATTCCCTGGCGGTGCAGTGGATAGGAATCCACCTGCCAATGCATACCAGCTTAGATCTCTGGTATGGAAATATCCCACATGCCAAGGAGCAACTAAACTCATGCACCACAATTACTGAGCCTATACTGTAGAGCCCAGGAGTTACAACTACTGAGCCTATATGCTACAACTCCTGAAGCCCCGGCACTAGTCTGTGCTCCACAAGAGAGAAGCCACAGCAACGGGAACCCCGCACAAGAGAACGAAGAGTAGCCCCCACTCGCAATGACTACAGAAGTCTGAAAGCAGCAAGGAAGACCGAGTGCAACCAAAAATTAAATAAACAGATCACATATTAAAAAAAGAATCAAAACAAAATGGAACAGAAGGAAAGCTAATAAAACATGAGCTGATGAGAAAAATCCCTTTGGGTTGAAGAAGTTTTTGTTGGAAACTTAAGAGGGTATACACAATTTCTTGAGGTTCCTACAAATCTTCATGTCCTAACACTATGTCACAGACTTACTTTCACAAAATTCCACTTGGCCCTGCAGAAAAAGCAGCAGATGGGGGAGTTAAGAGACCGGGATTCCAGATCCAGCCCTGTCATTAACTTGCTTTCTGACTTTGAGCAAAATATTGCTATTTCCTTCCGGTGCAGATTCGGTTCCCTCTTGCCAGAGTACTCACGCTCTGAGAAGGGACTCTGTTTCGCTGCTGCATCCTATATAAAGAAATGCTGGGCCTGGGCAGTTGTTTAATAACTATTTGAGTAAATCAACGAGCGGACAAAATGAGAACGCTGCACTCTGAATCTTTCTTGTGAATAAATACACTCCAAATGAATTTAGTTCAGCGAACACTTTCATATTCATGTCCTGAGTTGCCTGTCATAAAGCAGTCATTTGTTTCCCGACACCACACTATACTGCGCGTCTGGAACACGTGGTCTGTAAGTTGGTTTACCTAATAAATTAACAAGTGAAATGGAAGGAGAAGGGGGCGGTATTTCGGTTCTAAAATGAGTAAACTGAGGACAAACGAAATAACTGGACCCCACCACTCGCGGAAACAGGAGCTGAATGAAGCTCCTGAACTCAGAACCCTCACGCACTTTCTCATCCATTCCCTGGTAAGGCGCAGGGCCACGGTCCCGTCTTAAGTTCATCATTCTCAGTTCCTCTCCTTACTTTCTGTGAGCATGACCCACGGTCTAACCTTCCGCTTTACCTGAATCGAGACCAAAATTCTCTGCGTGGCGCCCCTGAAGCTACTGTGAGGCTTTTTCTGGCAACGCCGGCCACCCAAAGCGCCGCCATCTTCGGGGAGAGCTTGGTGACAGAGCTCCACCCCCAGGGCGGCAGCGGCACGCGAAGATCAGCCAATAAAATGTAAGCTTAGTGGCATGTGTCCTTTTCCGGTTGCGACTAAGCCAGGCTCCCTCGCCTTTTGCACTCCGGGAAGCGTAGTTCGGTAGCCATGGCCTTGGCAGGCTGGACCCCAGCGCTCTCTCAGAGCATGACGGGAGTTGTAGTTGAGGGGCGTCCCGGGAAGGTTCCCGGTGACGCCTTCTGGTCCGGGGGCGGGCGGTCACAGCGCTCTTTGGCTGAAAGCAGCAGGAACTGGCGACCGAGAGGAGGCTCTAGCGAGGCCTGGAAGGCTGCACAGCCAGGCAGGGGAGGGGGTGCGGGGTGGGGGCGGCCAAGTAGCGCGTCTGACAGGCTGCTGAGGTCGTGACCGCTCGGGGCAGGACCTGACCAGATCCAGCCTAGAGGCCTGGCTTTCTTCAGGCCTAATATTCAGCGGCCGGGTAGGCCTTGCCAGAGCCTCCTTTTCGTGCGGCCACCCGGGATTCCTGCCCTGATTTTCTGTCTGAGAGATGGCCTCGCCGAGTCCCCCGCCAGAGCCAAAAGTAAGTCGCCCCTCCGAGTATCCCCGTTCTCTCGCCTTTACCTAGCTCGCTAGGCCGCGCCACCGCCCCCACCCCCCTTCTCGGGTCTTTAGGGCCAGCGCGGTGCAATGAAGTACCCCCTAATGTACTGGGGAGCCCTTCGCCATCACTGCCCAGTGGCTGCTTTTGTCAAGAGCGACTTGATAAATCTAAAGAAAATTAGTAATGCTCCAAACTAGCGTTTTCATTTATGAGTTCTTCCAGGTGAAGTTAGCTTTTTTCATCCTCCCTTGTGTCTTCTACACCTGCCCCATGCCTGGACCCAAAGTAGACGCTTAGAAGAATTAACATAAAATTGAGTTGAAAAGAGTCATAATTGAGTTGGAACGGGGCGAGGAGGTGCAGGAAACTTGGGAAGGCCTTAGTGCAGCTTACTAAAATTAAATTATTAGGGCATACTGGGTAAACCTTATCCTTAGGCTCCTCACTACAGAGGACAGAGATCCAGCTGTGTTTTCCTCTAATTTGAGGTGTCCGAATTCTGTCAGTTCCCGGAATTGAGCCCCATTTGTAACTCTTGGTTATTATGTTCCTGCTAGCCTACCCGGCCCTGATAAGTGGTTGTGTCTGCTACTTTCAGTGGTAGAATTGTCCTTGAGACAACAAGAACTGACTACAGAAATCATACTATTTCAGGGCTTGCTGACATTTGAGGATGTGGCTGTGTTTTTTACCCAGGAGGAGTGGGATTATCTGGATCCAGCTCAGAGAAGCCTGTATAAAGATGTCATGATGGAGAATTATGGAAACCTGGTCTCACTGGGTAAGAATCTGCTATTTCTTGGATCAAAATAGCTAAGAAACTGTAAGAAAGCAGAACACATGAGCTAGTACCATACCAAATTGCTTTGTTCCAAGGCTCCAATTCAGACCTTTCAGCCATGAATTGTTTCCATGGCTCTCATCCCTACCGTCCTTGCAGTGACCAAAATACAAGCTTTTCTGGCTTCCATCCTCTTACTCTCATTCCCATATTGCTCTGTACTTTCCCTCCTAGCTCATCCTCCCACTGCTTTCCTCCCACCCTTTTCACTCTGCCTTCTGGAGCCCCTGTTTCTCTTCACATGGTGTTCCCTACCCCTCCTGGTCTTAACTGAAACCTGGCAATTTCCCAAGGACACTACTTCTCTGGCAGAGGCGGCTTATTCTCCCACATCCTCTTCCTTCCCCTTCCTTTGTCTCAGGGCTGAAAGGGAAAAATAATTGTTCTCCTAACTTTTCAGTACTGTTCCCAAAGCATTAGTTTTCCATTTTCAAATGTAATTTCTCTTTTGAGGTCTCAGCTGTCTTGCTCTACCCTCTTAATTTCTTTTCACTATCATCTGTCAATTTTTTTTTTTTTTGGTGTCTCACACATAGATTTTGTCACATTTCAGAATCTTCTCTTTGTTAACCCACACCATCCATCATACAGTCATTACTTCTGCCTCATTGTATCTTCAAGGACCCTGCTTTTCCATTCTTATTAAGCACCTCACATCAATGATCACACCCTCAATTTTGTTATAACAGGCAAATTTTAAACCCCGGTATCTTGTATTTTGACTAATACCTTATTCTTTCTCAGGCAGTAGATGTTTATTGACTATAACTAAACAAGTCAACAAAACAGACACGATCCCTGCTATGTCTGCTAAGCTCCATGTGGAGCTTACTGTAACTTCCTACCTGTCTATCTCTTCTCCTCCTTTCCTACTGAACCTATTTATTCTTAATCTTTCCTGTTCCTTGACTTCCTTTCTTCCCCCCCAGGCTCTTAGTTCCCTCATGCTTCACCTTCTCATCTAACCCATAGCCGCTGCTGCTGCTAAGTCGCTTCAGTCCTGTCCGACTCTGTGCGACCCCATAGACGGCAGTCCACCAGGCTCCCCTCTCCCTGGGATTCTCCATGCAAGAGTACTGGAGTGGGTTGCCATTTCCCTCTCCGATGCATGAAAGTGAAAAGTGAAAGTGAAGTTGCTCAGTCGTGTCCGACTCCTAGCGACCCCATGGACTGCAGCCTACCAGGCTCCTCCATCCATGGGATTTTCCAGGCAAGAATACTGGAGTGGGTTGCCATTGCCTTCTCCGCTAACTCATAGACCTATACATAAAATGATCACCAGCATGC
Source organism: Cervus canadensis (assembly GCF_019320065.1). NCBI lineage: Eukaryota > Metazoa > Chordata > Mammalia > Artiodactyla > Cervidae > Cervus > Cervus canadensis. The sequence continues at coordinate 23,950,451 of NC_057415.1, forward strand.
TCTCTTGCCACTTTGTCATCATGTTCTACCCATTCTACATCTTGAAGTCCTGTACTGGTTATAAAGTCTGCCTTTTTCTCTTACCTGATTTGCTGAACACAGCAAGAGAAGTTCTGTAACTGAAAGAATTGATGCCCTGCATATATACAGGTGGTTTCCTTCTTCTGAATATAAAAACCACTGGGTTTATATAGCTCAGCAAATTTTTTATCATTGATTTGCTCCTACCCCTGTTTCTTTTAGTGACTATTTCAGAAACTTTGAGTTTTCCTTGGGTTCATCACTCAGTGGTGGACCTCACTTTCTGTTTCACGGAGAAGATAGAGACTACCACACATGAACTCTCAAGTTTTCTACCCCTCATTGCACATGTAAGGTTGCACATTCTTCAAGAACTTATCAGTCTCCCCACCCCCACCCCACCCCCGTGTAATTTTAGTCTGTATTCTTTCTACCCTGGTACCTTTATTCTGATGATGGGTATGTTCATGGTGCCTGAGCTCTCCTTTGAGCCAGAGTCCTTCTTGCTGCTCCTGTAACCTACTACTTGTTTGCTTCACAGCCAGATTTTTTTGAGAGTGGTTAATGTATATCCTCTACTACTTTACTTCCATTATCTCTAAGCCTCTTTCTGTACCTTTGCTACTTCAGTTGTTTAACATTTGTCAATAATGGCCCAGTTGTCAAATACAGTAGATTCTTTTGGGACTATATTTAATTTAATTTCTTTATAGATATTTGAAACTCTTTATTGCTTCCTTCTATTTCTTTGCATTCTCAGACTTTTCTCAGTCTATAAACCTACCTTAGCAGATCTTATTTACACTCAGGTCATCAAGAATGTGATGATAAGTCTCAAATCTTTATCTCTACTTAAGTAGAGAGAAAATATGGAGCCTAACTGCCTAAAAATAATCCCAATTCTACTACTTACAAGACTTGTGACCATGGGTGAATTACTTAACCTTTCTGTGCCTATTTTCTTTTTTTATATAAAAATGGAAATAATAATAGTACTTACCTCTTAGCATTATTGTGAGCATTAACTCAGTTAATACATGTAAAGCATTTAGGACACTGACAAGCATGTATTAAGTAGAATGTATAAATGTCAATTGTTACCTTCATCATCATTGTCATTATCTTCTCTGTTGAACTCCAACTTCTTAGTCATCTCCTTTGAAGATCACATAAGTAACTCACATCTGGCAGATCTCAAATTATCTACTAAGATATAAGGGCCTCCTCTTCAGAATTCAGTACTCCATTCTCTGTGCTGTCTTTTATACACTTCCATTGTTGAATTTATTATAGTGTACCATAATCATTATGTTATTTCTCTAAGCGGACTGATCTTCAAGAGGAGAGTAACTGTATTCTTTCATTTGATTTCTCCAGGACTTAGCGTAGAGCCAGGCATATATTATATGCTTCTTAAATAATGGGTAACTGAGTGAGTATATTTAAGACTCAGTATCTTTTGACAAGCTGATTGCACTAGCTTGTAATCGAGCCCCTGGCCTCCAGTCTCCCTTTCTTCTAATATATTCTCTCTATTGCTACCAAAGTAATTTTGTGTTAGTTAACTGCTTACAACTTCTGGTGATTTCTGACACCTTTTAAAGGATAAAAAAAAAAAATCTTAATTTCTTTTCCTGTATACTAGAACCACCTTATGTAGCTCCCGTGTAGCTTTCTAGCCTCATCTGTTGTTTTCAGCATACGACTTTAGTCTCCAGCCATATCAGATGCTAGGTTATTTTTTTCCATTATGCTATGATATCTCTGAGTCACTGACAGCTTTTTCCACCCATATGGTGTCCTGGTTGATAATATCAGGCGAATGCCCAGCCTTGCCTGTGCCTAGTGCTGTAAAATGGCAGTGAGCCCATCTGTGATCTCCTGCTTTCAGGCTCTCTTCTTTATTGTAGCTGAAATACAGCTTTCCATGAGTTATTATTTCTTCCTCCACAATCTTTTCATCTTCCTGTATAAATTCTGTATCCACTCCTTTGATTTGTGCTCCCTTGATGAGAGACTATGATTACTCAACTATTCGAGTGTAGTGTTTTCTGGTATTTCATTCTGTTACTGTACTTAACACAACTTGTCTAGCTTTGTAATTTTGCCTCTTTAGTCATACCTATCCTTTCCATGCTGATTTTTCTTTAAAAACTGCAATAACTACGTTGATGACAGCTTGATCTCTCAGTTCTTGACCTTTCAGTTCTTTCAATTGAATTAGACTTCTTCAGTTTTGATAATTTCTCTCCAGACTGCTAGAGCCAGATTGGACCTTAGTCTCTTTCCAAGTATTTATTCAACTGCTCATTCATTCAGTAAATAATTATAAAGCATTGTGCTTGGCCTAAAAATGCAAGTCCTTCCCCATTCTCTCATTGTTTTGTTTTGTTTTTTTTTTTCCTAGAAAACTGAGAGAACTGCACTTTGAGGCACCTGTTTACTCTAGAAAAATTAGCTATGACCAGAGGATGGGAACCTGCAGTACAAGCATGGCAGGTACCTCAGAAGGTGGTTATGGCTCCCAAGCCCAGGCCTAATGGCTAGTCCTTTCCAGGCTGCTCTGTTTGGAAGCCTAGACTCACTCGTTTTACATGTCTCTCCATTTGACCTGTTTGTTTTCATGCTAGTGCCTCTGTGTTTTATTTACTTTAGCAATATATTATATTTCGTGTCTGGTAAGATAAAGTCACTCTTACATTCTCTTTCAAGTTATACAGTTGACCCTTGAACGATATTGGTTTGAAATGTAAGTCCACTTGTTCATGAATTTTTTTCACTAAATACATACTAGAGTACTACACAATCTGCAATCGACTGAATCCGTAGGTGCAAAACCATGGATATGGAGGGCCAACTATAAAGTTATATGTACATCTTCAACAGAGTGGAGGATCAGTGCCCCTAACCTTCATGTTGTTCAAGGGTCAGTTGTACTTAACTAGTTTTCTGCATTCTTCCAGTTGAAATTTAGATTCATTGGGGTTTTTTAATTGGTTCATGGGATTTTGGTTTGGATTGTTAAGTTGTTAGTTGGTTTGGGAAGAAGTAAGAGCCTTATAATGTTGACTGTCTTTGGCAATTGGTTGATTCTAGTTAACTGTCTTACGTCCTTCAGAAAAATTGTATGGATTCTTTTATGGATCTTGCATTTCTTGTTAGATATATTCCTAGGCTTTATGGTTTTTAATATCATGAAGAGCACATTTCTTTTCTTATAATATTTATTAACTAGTTATTCTTGGTAGTAAGAACCAGTATTTGTTTTATATGTTAGTCCTTTCATAGCTATTATATTTCATTTAATTCTTTTAGGAATTTTGGGTAGGGGGTCATTGTTCAGTTGCTAAATTGTGTCTGATTCTGCAACCCCATGGACTGCAGCATGCCAGGCTTCCCTGTCCTTCACTGTCTCCTAGAATTTGCTCAGATTCATGTCCATTGAGTTGGTGATGTCATCTAAGCATTTCGTCCTCTGCCACCCATTTTCTCAGAATTCTCCACTGTGACTTGTCTGTCTTGGGTGGCCCTGCATGGCATAGCTCATAGCTGCATTGAGTTATGCAAGCCCCTTTGCCACAACATAGGTGTGATCTATGAAGGGGAGGCAGTCATATCATCTGCAAATAGTGTAATTGTATTACTCATTTGAGTAAAACCCTGGAACAGTATCCACTGAGTAAATATTATGAAGAGACTTTAACACAAAGTCTCAGAAAGAACTTGTAATCCAATGGAAAATACAAACTGAAGTACAGTGTAATAATAGCTATAATGCAGTTATGGACAAGGGATGGTCATCAAAAACAGAACACTTAAATCATCTAGTGGATTAAGCGAAGGCTTTATAGAGGAACTATTGCATTGCATTGAATTTTAAAAAGAAACCAAGAGATTCCCAAGTAAACAATGTCAGTGGATATTTCATAAATGAAATATGCAAAGAACTATCATAAATGACTAAAGCATAAGCAATTTACCCACTTAAAGTGTGAGAGCATGGGAAGGAGAGTGAGTTGAAGCTTAGAGACCTCAAGAAGTACTGAGTATCATAGTATAGAGAGATTTGGTTTGATTTTAGAGATAATAGGATCTGTAGGTGGTGACATGATTAGAATTCCATTTCATGAAAATCTCTCTGGATTCAATGAAATAGATGCAACCTAAAGACCAGAGCCAAAGATTATTAGATGGCTTTTGCAATAATCTATGGAAAACAGAGAGGGCAAATGCTAAAGAGTAGAATCATTGATTTTGGTGATTGATTAATAGTAAGAAAAAGGGAGAAATCTAGAATGATTTCCTGCTGTGGGACTGTAGGGTGATGGACAGTTAATGCTCCCTAAAGGAACATGATTAAAGGTGGAGATAGACATGACAGCAAATGATGATGGTCATGTTATTTGTGAGACCTTTTTGAGACAGCTTAGTGGCAATATTCAGAGAGTGTGTATATAGAGCAAGATGAGGATATAAACATGGATAATAATATCCTTAAACAATTGAGGAGAAGAGAAATGCATGCGGGAAATGTATTAGAAAAGGCCAAATAAGAAGTAGGAAGAGAACTAGAATACAAGAGCATAAAAACCAAAAATAGTGCAAAGAAATGGGAGTGGTCAACAATATCACATGCTGCAAGTAAAATAAGGACTAAAAAATGTCCATTGCATTTGTTACTTGAAAGTCATTGGTGATTTAATGAGAAGTTTCTCTAGATACTAGAAACAGAAACCAGATTTTATAATAGATTATTGAGTAGGTTGAATGGGAAGAGATTGAGTGTGGAAAACTTAGTTAGAAAATGGAGAGGTACAGTGTTAAGATTTTTTTTTCAAAGCTTGGATTTCATCTAGAAAAGGATTTCAGGTTCAAGATAAAGTTGGATATATTTTGTATGTTGGTAAGAAGGTGTATGTAGAATTCTGTGGAGAATACAGATTGAAGAAAGAGGAAGAAATGGTAATTGAACAAGTGCCCAGAGGCAAGTGGGATCAAGAGAGTAGATGACTTAGCCTTGGATAAGAATGGGATATATCTTCATGTAGCAGTGCAGGTAATTTTAGGTAGGAGGCAAATTGGTGAGGCAGTTCTCATCCTTTTTCTTTGAGTGAAAGAAAACACTGTCTACTGAAAATGAATTTGAGAGACAGCACTGTAAGTAGCCTTAAGTAAAAATAAAATTTCTTAGGGAAATAACAGAAGAGGGGTTTTTTTGAATAAAATAATGACTAGTTTGAAGTAAGTGAAAAGAAAATTCAAAGATGACTCCACAGTTAGAATATTATAAAACTGAAAGAAAAAAGGAAGTATAAAAAAGGAAAAATTGTTAGGGTCAAATAAGAATTTAGTGGTGACTGAATCTTCTCATGGAGTATCCACCAGGCAGCAAGAGATAGAAAATCAGGAAAGAAGTCGGAGGCATACCTAAGAGGCATATGCTGCTCTGTTTTATTATAGACCATTATGTTATCTTTCTTCCAATGCATGTAAGTTTATCATTTCTCAGATGTCATGTAGACTCCCAGTTGGAAATAGATAGTTCCAACGTGGGTCTTATATCTTTAGAGGAATGAGACTCATCTATACCTGAAGAATGTGGTATCTGTGGTAGGTGAAGTCATGAACTACCACAGACTATTCTTTTTCCTAGTTTCTTCCATTAGCTCTAAACATGTTCTTTTTTTTTCCCCTGTTTTTCTATATAATAGAGTCCATGTCACTTCAACTCAGTTTTTTAAAGCCATTTATCTCCATATAAGAACTATTTTACTTGATATCTTCTTTGTCATATTCTACTCTTTCCCTGTTTGTACTTATCAACTATTCCACTTGGTAAGAGGCTTCTTGCCTTATCTCTAAATTCTAATTCATTATATTAATACAATGCCTGGAATGCTTTTATTCTCAATAAATTCTTATTAATGAATGAATTGTTGTTTCCTCTGGTTTTTGTCTGTTTTCCTTCAGCATCATTTTATGTGTTCTTTTCTGTTCAGTTATTTGGCTTATTCACATTACAATAATGCTACTTCATCCTAAGTTTTTCTGAACCTATTGTTTTCTTTCCACATTGTCCTTTCTTTCCTGATAGCTAGTTTATCCTACCATTACTTAATTTCTTTATTACCCTTTCTTTAAGAAAAGCATTTCATTTTATCAGAAAACTAATAGTAAATAATATTTATATAGCTTGTACTGTTTGCCAGGTAGTTTTAAATACTTTATGTATTTGAACTAATGTAGTCACAAACGTGCTATGATATAGTGAACTACATTTTATGTACATAGTAGATTAATTATCTTATGACAGTTTCTTCTTTCTGGCAAAGAACTAGGCTGACATTTCTTTTTTCCATTTATTCCAGATGTTTTGAACAGAGATAAGGATGAGGAGCCAACTGTGAAACAAGAAATTGAGGAAATTGAGGAAGAAATGGAACCACAGGGTATAATAGTTACAAGAATCAAAAGTGAAATTGATCAGGATCCCATGCATAGAGAAACCTTTGAACTTGTTGGTAGGTTAGATAAACAAAGAGGAATCTTCTTATGGGAAATACCAAGGGAATCTTTGACCCAGGAACAAAGAATGTTCAGAGGAAACACTAACATTATCCGTAAGAGACCAAATTCAGAAGAGAAATGTCATAAATGTGAAGAATGTGGAAAGGGTTTTGCCCGCAAAGCTCATTTCATTCAACATCAAAGGGTCCATACTGGAGAGAAACCTTTCCAATGTAATGAATGTGGAAAAAGTTTTAGTCGCAGTTCATTTGTTATTGAACATCAGAGAATTCATACCGGGGAAAGGCCCTATGAGTGTAATTACTGTGGAAAAACCTTTAGTGTGAGCTCAACCCTTATTAGACATCAGAGAATCCACACTGGAGAGAGACCTTATCAGTGTAATCACTGTAAACAGAGCTTCAGCCAGCGAAGAAGCCTTGTTAAACATCAAAGGATTCACACAGGTGAGAAACCCCATAAATGTAGTGACTGTGGGAAAGCCTTCAGTTGGAAGTCACACCTGATTGAACATCAGAGAACACACACTGGTGAGAAACCCTATCACTGTACCAAATGTAAGAAAAGCTTTAGTAGAAATTCGTTACTTGTTGAACATCAGAGAATTCACACTGGGGAAAGACCCCATAAATGTGGTGAATGTGGGAAAGCCTTTAGATTAAGTACATATCTTATACAACACCAAAAAATCCACACTGGTGAAAAACCTTTTCTTTGTATTGAATGCGGAAAAAGCTTCAGTCGGAGCTCATTCCTTATCGAACATCAGAGGATCCATACAGGTGAAAGACCTTATCAGTGCAAAGAGTGCGGGAAAAGCTTCAGTCAACTTTGCAACCTTACTCGTCATCAGAGAATTCACACAGGGGACAAACCCCATAAATGTGAGGAATGTGGAAAAGCCTTTAGTAGAAGCTCAGGTCTTATTCAGCACCAGAGAATCCACACCAGGGAGAAGACTTATTCATACAGTGAAACCAAGGAAAGTTTTGACCCAAATGGTGGTCTTGTTATACAACAGGAAGTCTACCCTAAGGAAAAATCTTACAAATGTGATGAATGTGGGAAAACTTTCAGTGTCAGTGCTCATCTTGTGCAACATCAAAGAATCCACACTGGTGAAAAGCCCTACCTATGTACTGTATGTGGGAAAAGCTTCAGTCGGAGCTCATTTCTTATTGAACACCAGAGAATCCACACTGGTGAGAGACCCTATCTGTGCAGACAGTGTGGCAAAAGTTTTAGTCAACTTTGTAATCTTATTCGACATCAGGGCGTTCACACAGGTAATAAACCCCATAAATGTGATGAATGTGGGAAGGCCTTTAGCCGGAACTCTGGCCTGATTCAGCATCAGAGAATACATACAGGAGAAAAACCTTATAAGTGTGAGAAGTGTGACAAAAGTTTTAGTCAGCAGCGCAGCCTTGTCAACCATCAGAAGATCCATGCAGAGGTGAAAATTCAAGAAACCCATGAATGTGATGCTTGTGGTGAAGCCTTCAATTGCCGCATTTCTCTTATTCAGCATCAAAAATTGCACGCTACATGGATGCAGTAAATGTGGAGAAATACTTAAGTTCAGTTTGACTTTAGATCAGGTACCCAAGTGCAGTTTCAGTATGGCTCAATGTGAGTCCCACTTAGTGATCAAAGCAGATGCTCTTTGGCCTCAGGCAAATGGTTTCTAAAGATTCTGTGAATAATGGGTAGCTGCCCACAAGTAGTTGAAGACTTCATTACTCTTCATTTTGATCAGAGAAAGACTCAGTAATTTAAGCTGCCTTTTTTTCCCCCCCAGATCTCTCAGTGGAGAGGTTAAGGCCAAGTTCAGAGCACTTAATTATAATTAATAAAAGTGAGAAGAACAAAGTTGCATAATGCCTAGGGGAGTTGGAAGCAGCTGATGTTAGAAAACTTAGTCCTCTGGCACTGAAATATATGGTGGTTCTTTCAGTTCCACAATATGTTTGGCTGTGTATGCCAAAGTTCAATGGTTAAGCATATGATTATGTTTTCAAGGAAACAAAGCCCCCATTTTTTTTTAAAGAACTGACGTCCAAAGCTGTTGTCCTTGTTAAAGCCAGTTTGGCATGTGGGTTAAAGGCAATTCCAATGCCATGTGGTTCCCAGATCTGTGAAATGAGTGGACCATTAATTTTATATGTAAAGATTATGTAACAAACCTAGCAAAGGTGTTACCAAGGAACCTTTGGGAGTGCCTTTTTTTTTCCCCCTAAGATGGGCCCAAAAAGGTGGAGGAAAAGACACTGTTCTTTTTATGCCCTCCATTCTGTGAAAGATATTTGTAGTCTTAGATTAAATCTTATTCCTCTACTACCAGTAGCATGTGAAAGTGTAAATATTTTGATTACGAGAGTTGGAAATAAAAAGACCTGGAGTCTATGCTAGGAAACAGATATTTTGGTATTGCTTTGGTTTTTATGGTAACTAGACTTTGCATGCAATCTTTATTTCTGGTTCTAGGGCTTCCCTTAGTTAATGGTTATTATAAACCTATTAATTCATCTGTTCTAGTCATTAAATCTGTTTTGTTTTTTGCTTTGTGTAAGAGTTTATTACTCCATTGTAAAATCTATCCTGTCAAATGCATTACTGCATTTAAAAATTAGAATCAAGAATTTAAATTGCTTTCATTTGTTCTACTTCTGACTAGTTACCTTTTCTGGGATAGTTCATTTGAGGTTAAGTCTTTCATTCCTAATTCCAAATCACTAGCACACTCATATTCTAGATTTCTTAATAGTTTTAAGCAAAAGACCTCATTTTCTCCTATAACCTAGACATTCTTGATATCACCTCTAAATTTTCCTCTTCCCACCTCTGAATGTGTGTGTGTGTGTGTGCACATGTAAGTGTGGATGTTACGGTGTGTGTAAAAATATACCTCTTTGTGCACTTCCTTTTTCAAGTACTCATAGTTACCGTACAGTTAACTGAACCGTTGACTATAGTTAACTGTACAAGTAAGAAGTTAGAAAACATAATTGATAATGCATTTTTCAGTAAAATTATCCTCCTACCCTAAATCGTCCCATTTTACTTTTTCTGCACCAGTAATTCCCCAGCCCAGGTTCACAACTAATAATGAGGTTCTTCGACCTGTTCTCTGTTTTGAAAACCTAATGCAAAGTGTATTTTTGCTGCATGCACACTAAACATTTTCTCTGATTTTTGCTGAAGTTGCATTATTTCATGTATGGTTATCTAGCTGAGCAGAAGTTCTGGCTGTCAACTTCACTGTAATTTGGGGCCATGGTGGTATGAAATATTCCCACTAAAAGTACATAATTTTTAACATGAATATGAATCTTGAATCTTAGCTCCAAATTCCAGTAACAATGAAATGGTTCTTATGTGTTCAGTTCATTGGCTACAAAAAAGCATAGCCAGAAAGGTTTTTGTTTTTGTTTTTAAGCAAGTCCACTGCAGTATACACTGCTTTTTTCCAAGAAAAAGATAGAAATAGGCAGGGGAGTTTAGAGAGGGATATGAAGTTCATAGAAGACCGGGAAGGAAAAAGTTGAGTCTTTCAGGAGGAAATGACACCTAAGATGAGACAAAGTCGAGTACTAGAAAAGGTGAATACTGTCTGAAGACAGAGTTGTGAGAGGATCTGGTAGCTACAGAGTGAACTCGTGATAGAAATGTGACAAGAGGCAAGACTGCCCATAAACAAGCATCATGCTTAAGAGACAGGACTTGATTTCTGCCTAAAATCCCGTGGTAATGTTTTCCTTCTATTTATGATATGTTGAGTAAGGACACATTTTAAGAATATAGCTCAGTGAGTTTTCACAAGTAAACCCCTAAGTAACTGGTACTCCACTTAAGAAATATTATGGATACCCCAGATTCTTGTGTACCTTTTCAAATATACACACAACACATCTTGTGGTGCCTTCATTTTAACTCGAGGTGATGTGGAAATGAATAGGAGTGAAAAGACTGGTTCTTGACCTTTCTTACATCTGGGGATCTTAACCTCAGAAAATTGCACAAAGTAAGGGTTTAAGGGCCTGTTGTTTCCATGTTAATTTCAAGAGTCTCCTAAGAGTAGTACTATTGAGACATTGTGGTGTCTTGAAGACCGGACGAAAAGAAGGATATGAACTTTAGAATGTAGAGTAAAACTTGATTGCTAGTTGATTGAGAAAGGCTGAAGAAGACTAAAGGTGCAAGGTGGGTTTGGGTGGTTGGTACTCAATCATGAGGGTGGGGGAGGAGGAAGGTCACCTGGTGTAGAATGAAGAGGTTAATTACCAAAGTTTTTGAGCATGTAATGTTCGGTCTATCTGTGAGAGATGTCTAAAGATAATTGGAGATGTGGATATGGTGCATAGGGAAGATCTGGATTAGAATTTGATTTAGGAATTCACCAGTGCTTAGACACAGAAATGAGTTAAGATTTAAGGAGAAAATAAGAAATCCAGAGTGGAATCATGAAGTCCAGCCTTGTTTAGTGAGTGGGAAAGAGTCAAAGGAGACTGAGAAAGAGCCAGAAGCGTGGAAAACCCAGAGTGTGCATGCTCGGTCACTTCAGTCGTGTCCAACTCTTTGCAACCCTATGGCCCATAGCCTGCCAGGCTCCTCTGTCCATGGGGTTCTCCAAGCAAGAATACTGGGGTGGGTTGCTATGCCCTCCTCCAGGGAATCCCCAATCCCAGGATCAAACCCAAGTCTCATACCTTCTGCATTGGCAGGTGGGTTCTTGACCACTAGCACCACCTGGGAGACCCAGTATATAGTGATAATTGGTACGGGGAAGTGACCTGGAAGAGTGCTGCAGAGATGTCAAAGAAGGGTTGAAGGGTGTCCTTTAGATTGGATAATTAGAAAGTCGGTAATGAGTTCTGTAAGAGCAGCTTCTGAAATAGAGAAGAGCCAGTTTTCAGGGGCTTAAATAGTGTCTGAAGAGTACATCAATTCTCAAATGCTGTAAATTCATGGTGAAAAGGTAACTTCTACATTCCAATGGTAAAACAAGGACAATATAATGTCTTTGTAAAAAAGCTAAATTGATTCAAGACTTTAACCTTATTCTGAAATAATGCCCCCTTTTAAAAAAGTCCTTTCATGAAATAATAGTAATTTTGGTCTGTGACTATATGTCTTTACTTAAAGAAAAATGACAACCCTTTTTTGATTATTATTAATTTTACTGGTCTGAAAATTGAATTATTGGATAAACAAAGATGAATTTTAGCACTAATGGAAGGATTTACTATGGCAGCTTTCTTCCTCCCAATTGGGAGAAAAGGAAAGAGTACAGATTTAGTGTCTGGCTGAGGGAAGAGAGGGCTTCTCTGGTGGCTCAGCTGGTAAAGAATCTGCCTGCAATGCAGGAGACCTGGGTTCAATCCCTGGGTTGGGAAGATCTGGAGAAAGGAATGGCTACCCACCCCAGTATTCTGGCCTAGAGAATTCCATGGACTGTATATAGTCCATGGGGTCGCAAAGAGTTGGACACCACTGAGCAGCTTTCACTTTGAGGGAAGAGAAAGAAATGGAATACACTTGAGATGACCCATTTTCCAAAAATAGTCAAATTCATGAGAGGGAAGGAAGAGGGGTGAATACCATGAGGAGTAGGGAAACTTGTCAATAGTGAAAGTTTTGAGTAGTCATTAGCGACAATGGGAAAGAACCAATCAAAAACTTGGAGAGGGCTTTTGGAGTTTTGTTTAGGGCCCAGCTGAAGTAAAAGGCGGAACTTTTAATGTGTGTGCTCAGTCACTCAGTCTTGTCCAATTCTGCGGCCCCATGGACTCTAGTCCTACAGGCTCCTCTGTCCCTGGAGTTTTCCAGGCTAGGATACTGGAGCAGATTGCCATTTCCTACTCCAGGGACTCTTCCCAACCCAGGGACTGAACCCACGTCTCTTTTTTTTTTTTTTTTATT